>NC_057931.1:20290000-20566725 GCF_017639315.1 Drosophila ananassae
CCTGGCTGGCAGCTGGAGGAGGTGACCTGGCTGGCCCCTGCCCCTAACCTGGAGGAGGCGACCTGGCCGTCTGTTGGAGGAGGTGACCTGGCTGGCAGCTGGAGGAGGTGACCTGGCTGGCCCCTGCCCCTAACCTGGAGGAGTCGACCTTGCCGGCTGTTGGAGGAGGCGACCTGGCTGGCTGCTGGAGGAGGCGACCTGGCTGGCCCCTGCCCCTAACCTGGAGGAGTCGACCTTGCCGGCTGTTGGAAGAGGCGACCTGGCTGGCTGCTGGAGGAGGCTGGCTGGGTGCTGGAGGAGGTGACATGGCTGGGTGCTGGAGGAGGTGACATGGCTGGTCCCTGCCCCTAACCTGGAGGAGGCGACCTGTCCGGCTGTTGGAGGAGGCGACCTGGCTGGCTGCTGGAGGAGGCGACCTGGCTGGCAGCTGGAGGAGGTGACCTGGCTGGGTGCTGGAGGAGGTGACCTGGCTGACCCCTGCCCCCAACCTGGAGGAGGCGACCTGGCTGGCAGCTGGAGGAGGTGACCTGGCTGGGTGCTGGAGGAGGTGACCTGGCTGGGCCCTGCCCCTAACCTGGAGGAGGCGACCTGGCCGGCTGCTGGATGAGGTGACCTGGCTGGGTGCTGGAGGAGGTGACCTGGCTGGGTGCTGGAGGAGGCGACCTGGCTGGGTGCTGGAGGAGGTGACCTGGCTGGTCCCTGCCCCTAACCTGGAGGAGGCGACCTGTCCGGCTGTTGGAGGAGGCGACCTGGCTGGCTGCTGGAGGAGGCGACCTGGCTGGCTGCTGGAGGAGGTGACCTGGCTGGGTGCTGGAGGAGGCGACCTGGCTGGGTGCTGGAGGAGGTGACCTGGCTGGTCAGTGCCCCTAACCTGGAGGAGGCGACCTTGCCGGCTATTGGAGGAGGCGACCTGGCCGGCTGCTGGAGGAGGTGACCTGGCTGGCCCCTGCCCCTAACTTGGAGGAGGCGACCTGGCTGGCAGCTGGAGGAGGCGACCTGGCTGGGTAATGGAGGAGGTGACCTGGCTGGCAGCTGGAGGAGGTGACCTGGCTGGCTGCTGGAGGAGGCTCAACCCTCTGCCACTATCCTAGTGGAGGCGACCTGACTGGGTGCTGGAGGAGGCGACCTGGCTGGGTGCTGGAGGAGGTGACATGGCTGGGTGCTGGAGGAGGTGACATGGCTGGTCCCTGCCCCTAACCTGGAGGAGGCGACCTGTCCGGCTGTTGGAGGAGGCGACCTGGCTGGCTGCTGGAGGAGGCGACCTGGCTGGCAGCTGGAGGAGGCGACCTGGCTGGGTAATGGAGGAGGTGACCTGGCTGACATCTGGAGGAGGTGACCTGGCTGGCCCCTGCCCCTAACCTGGAGGAGGCGACCTTGCCGGCTATTGGAGGAGGCGACCTGGCTGGCTGCTGGAGGAGGCGACCTGGCTGGGTAATGGAGGAGGTGACCTGGCTGGCAGCTGGAGGAGGTGACCTGGCTGGCCCCTGCCCCTAACCTGGAGGAGGCGACCTTGCCGGCTATTGGAGGAGGCGACCTGGCCGGCTGTTGGAGGAGGTGACCTGGCTGGCCCCTGCCCCTAACCTGAAGGAGGCGACCTGGCTGGCTGCTGGAGGAGGTGATTTGGCTGGCCACTGCCCCTAACCTGGAGGAGGCGACCTGGCCGGCTGTTGGAGGAGGTGACCTGGCTGGCAGCTGGAGGAGGTGACCTGGCTGGCTGCTGGAGGAGGCTCAACCCTCTGCCACTATCCTAGTGGAGGCGACCTGACTGGGTGCTGGAGGAGGCGACCTGGCTGGGTGCTGGAGGAGGTGACATGGCTGGGTGCTGGAGGAGGTGACATGGCTGGTCCCTGCCCCTAACCTGGAGGAGGCGACCTGTCCGGCTGTTGGAGGAGGCGACCTGGCTGGCTGCTGGAGGAGGCGACCTGGCTGGCAGCTGGAGGAGGCGACCTGGCCGGCTGTTGAAGGAGGTGACCTGGCTGGCATCTGGAGGAGGTGACTTGGCTGGCCCCTGCCCCTAACCTGGAGGAGGCGACCTTGCCGGCTATTGGAGGAGGCGACTTGGCTGGCTGCTGGAGGAGGCGACCTGGCTGGGTAATGGAGGAGGTGACCTGGCTGGCAGCTGGAGGAGGTGACCTGGCTGGCCCCTGCCCCTAACCTGGAGGAGGCGACCTTGCCGGCTATTGGAGGAGGCGACCTGGCCGGCTGTTGGAGGAGGTGACCTGGCTGGCCCCTGCCCCTAACCTGAAGGAGGCGACCTGGCTGGCTGCTGGAGGAGGTGATTTGGCTGGCCACTGCCCCTAACCTGGAGGAGGCGACCTGGCCGGCTGTTGGAGGAGGTGACCTGGCTGGCAGCTGGAGGAGGTGACCTGGCTGGCCCCTGCCCCTAACCTAGAGTTACCTGGCTGGCTGCTGCAGGAGGCGCACACCCCTGCCCATGTCCCTGACCGGGAGGAGGCGACCTGGTTGGCTGCTGGAGGAGGCGCAACCACCTGCCCCTGACCTGAAGGAGGCAACCTGGACGGCTGCTGAAGGAGGTGACCTGGCTGGGCCCTGCCCCTAACCTGGAGGATGCGACCTGGCCGGCTGCTGGAGGAGGCGACCTGGCTGGCTGCTGGATGAGGCGACCTGGCTGGCTGCTGGACGAGGTGACCTGGCTGGGCCCTGCCCCTAACCAGGAGGAGGCGACCTGGATGGCTGCTGGAGGAGGCGCAACCTTCTGCCACTATCCTAGTGGAGGCGACCTAACTGGCTGCTGGAGGAGGCGACCTGACTGGGTGCTGGAGGAGGCGACCTGGCTGGGTGCTGGAGGAGGTGACATGGCTGGCCCCTGCCCCTAACCTGGAGGAGGCGACCTGGCCGGCTGCTGGAGGAGGTGACCTGGCTGGCTGCTGCCCCTAACCTGGAGGAGGCGACCTGGCTGGCAGCTGGAGGAGGTGACCTGGCTGGCTGCTGGAGGAGGCTCAACCCTCTGCCACTATCCTAGTGGAGGCGACCTGACTGGCTGCTGGTGGAGGCGACCTGGCTGGGTGCTGGAGTGCTGGAGGAGGCGACCTGGCTGGGTAATGGAGGAGGTGACCTGTCTGGCAGCTGGAGGAGGTGACCTGGCTGGCTGCTGGAGGAGGCCCAACCCTCTGCCACTATCCTAGTGGAGGCGACCTGACTGGCTGCTGGTGGAGGTGACCTGGCTGGCCCCTGCCCCTAACCTGGAGGAGGCGAGCTGGCCGGCTGCTGGAGGGGTCGCAACCCTCTGCCACTGTCCTAGTGGAGGCGACGTAACTGGCTGCTGGAGGAGGCGACCTGACTGGGTGCTGGAGGAGGTGACCTGGCTGGCCCCTGAACCTAACCTGGAGGAGGCGACCTGGCCGGCTGTTGAAGGAGGTGACCTGGCTGGCAGCTGGAGGAGGTGACCTGGCTGGCCCCTGCCCCTAACCTGGAGGAGGCGACCTGGCCGTCTGTTGGAGGAGGTGACCTGGCTGGCAGCTGGAGGAGGTGACCTGGCTGGCCCCTGCCCCTAACCTGGAGGAGTCGACCTTGCCGGCTGTTGGAGGAGGCGACCTGGCTGGCTGCTGGAGGAGGCGACCTGGCTGGCCCCTGCCCCTAACCTGGAGGAGTCGACCTTGCCGGCTGTTGGAAGAGGCGACCTGGCTGGCTGCTGGAGGAGGCTGGCTGGGTGCTGGAGGAGGTGACATGGCTGGGTGCTGGAGGAGGTGACATGGCTGGTCCCTGCCCCTAACCTGGAGGAGGCGACCTGTCCGGCTGTTGGAGGAGGCGACCTGGCTGGCTGCTGGAGGAGGCGACCTGGCTGGCAGCTGGAGGAGGTGACCTGGCTGGGTGCTGGAGGAGGTGACCTGGCTGACCCCTGCCCCCAACCTGGAGGAGGCGACCTGGCTGGCAGCTGGAGGAGGTGACCTGGCTGGGTGCTGGAGGAGGTGACCTGGCTGGGCCCTGCCCCTAACCTGGAGGAGGCGACCTGGCCGGCTGCTGGATGAGGTGACCTGGCTGGGTGCTGGAGGAGGTGACCTGGCTGGGTGCTGGAGGAGGCGACCTGGCTGGGTGCTGGAGGAGGTGACCTGGCTGGTCCCTGCCCCTAACCTGGAGGAGGCGACCTGTCCGGCTGTTGGAGGAGGCGACCTGGCTGGCTGCTGGAGGAGGCGACCTGGCTGGCTGCTGGAGGAGGTGACCTGGCTGGGTGCTGGAGGAGGCGACCTGGCTGGGTGCTGGAGGAGGTGACCTGGCTGGTCAGTGCCCCTAACCTGGAGGAGGCGACCTTGCCGGCTATTGGAGGAGGCGACCTGGCCGGCTGCTGGAGGAGGTGACCTGGCTGGCCCCTGCCCCTAACTTGGAGGAGGCGACCTGGCTGGCAGCTGGAGGAGGCGACCTGGCTGGGTAATGGAGGAGGTGACCTGGCTGGCAGCTGGAGGAGGTGACCTGGCTGGCTGCTGGAGGAGGCTCAACCCTCTGCCACTATCCTAGTGGAGGCGACCTGACTGGGTGCTGGAGGAGGCGACCTGGCTGGGTGCTGGAGGAGGTGACATGGCTGGGTGCTGGAGGAGGTGACATGGCTGGTCCCTGCCCCTAACCTGGAGGAGGCGACCTGTCCGGCTGTTGGAGGAGGCGACCTGGCTGGCTGCTGGAGGAGGCGACCTGGCTGGCAGCTGGAGGAGGCGACCTGGCTGGGTAATGGAGGAGGTGACCTGGCTGACATCTGGAGGAGGTGACCTGGCTGGCCCCTGCCCCTAACCTGGAGGAGGCGACCTTGCCGGCTATTGGAGGAGGCGACCTGGCTGGCTGCTGGAGGAG
Source organism: Drosophila ananassae (assembly GCF_017639315.1). Classification (NCBI taxonomy): domain Eukaryota; kingdom Metazoa; phylum Arthropoda; class Insecta; order Diptera; family Drosophilidae; genus Drosophila; species Drosophila ananassae. The sequence goes on from NC_057931.1 coordinate 20,294,801, forward strand.
GCGACCTGGCTGGGTAATGGAGGAGGTGACCTGGCTGGCAGCTGGAGGAGGTGACCTGGCTGGCCCCTGCCGCTAACCTGGAGGAGGCGACCTTGCCGGCTATTGGAGGAGGCGACCTGGCCGGCTGCTGGAGGAGGTGACCTGGCTGGCCCCTGCCCCTAACCTGGAGGAGGCGACCTGGCTGGCAGCTGGAGGAGGCGACCTGGCTGGGTAATGGAGGAGGTGACCTGGCTGGCAGCTGGAGGAGGTGACCTGGCTGGCTGCTGGAGGAGGCCCAACCCTCTGCCACTATCCTAGTGGAGGCGACCTGACTGGCTGCTGGTGGAGGTGACCTGGCTGGCCCCTGCCCCTAACCTGGAGGAGGCGAGCTGGCCGGCTGCTGGAGGGGTCGCAACCCTCTGCCACTGTCCTAGTGGAGGCGACGTAACTGGCTGCTGGAGGAGGCGACCTGACTGGGTGCTGGAGGAGGTGACCTGGCTGGCCCCTGAACCTAACCTGGAGGAGGCGACCTGGCCGGCTGTTGAAGGAGGTGACCTGGCTGGCAGCTGGAGGAGGTGACCTGGCTGGCCCCTGCCCCTAACCTGGAGGAGGCGACCTGGCCGTCTGTTGGAGGAGGTGACCTGGCTGGCAGCTGGAGGAGGTGACCTGGCTGGCCCCTGCCCCTAACCTGGAGGAGTCGACCTTGCCGGCTGTTGGAGGAGGCGACCTGGCTGGCTGCTGGAGGAGGCGACCTGGCTGGCCCCTGCCCCTAACCTGGAGGAGTCGACCTTGCCGGCTGTTGGAAGAGGCGACCTGGCTGGCTGCTGGAGGAGGCTGGCTGGGTGCTGGAGGAGGTGACATGGCTGGGTGCTGGAGGAGGTGACATGGCTGGTCCCTGCCCCTAACCTGGAGGAGGCGACCTGTCCGGCTGTTGGAGGAGGCGACCTGGCTGGCTGCTGGAGGAGGCGACCTGGCTGGCAGCTGGAGGAGGTGACCTGGCTGGGTGCTGGAGGAGGTGACCTGGCTGACCCCTGCCCCCAACCTGGAGGAGGCGACCTGGCTGGCAGCTGGAGGAGGTGACCTGGCTGGGTGCTGGAGGAGGTGACCTGGCTGGGCCCTGCCCCTAACCTGGAGGAGGCGACCTGGCCGGCTGCTGGATGAGGTGACCTGGCTGGGTGCTGGAGGAGGTGACCTGGCTGGGTGCTGGAGGAGGCGACCTGGCTGGGTGCTGGAGGAGGTGACCTGGCTGGTCCCTGCCCCTAACCTGGAGGAGGCGACCTGTCCGGCTGTTGGAGGAGGCGACCTGGCTGGCTGCTGGAGGAGGCGACCTGGCTGGCTGCTGGAGGAGGTGACCTGGCTGGGTGCTGGAGGAGGCGACCTGGCTGGGTGCTGGAGGAGGTGACCTGGCTGGTCAGTGCCCCTAACCTGGAGGAGGCGACCTTGCCGGCTATTGGAGGAGGCGACCTGGCCGGCTGCTGGAGGAGGTGACCTGGCTGGCCCCTGCCCCTAACTTGGAGGAGGCGACCTGGCTGGCAGCTGGAGGAGGCGACCTGGCTGGGTAATGGAGGAGGTGACCTGGCTGGCAGCTGGAGGAGGTGACCTGGCTGGCTGCTGGAGGAGGCTCAACCCTCTGCCACTATCCTAGTGGAGGCGACCTGACTGGGTGCTGGAGGAGGCGACCTGGCTGGGTGCTGGAGGAGGTGACATGGCTGGGTGCTGGAGGAGGTGACATGGCTGGTCCCTGCCCCTAACCTGGAGGAGGCGACCTGTCCGGCTGTTGGAGGAGGCGACCTGGCTGGCTGCTGGAGGAGGCGACCTGGCTGGCAGCTGGAGGAGGCGACCTGGCTGGGTAATGGAGGAGGTGACCTGGCTGACATCTGGAGGAGGTGACCTGGCTGGCCCCTGCCCCTAACCTGGAGGAGGCGACCTTGCCGGCTATTGGAGGAGGCGACCTGGCTGGCTGCTGGAGGAGGCGACCTGGCTGGGTAATGGAGGAGGTGACCTGGCTGGCAGCTGGAGGAGGTGACCTGGCTGGCCCCTGCCCCTAACCTGGAGGAGGCGACCTTGCCGGCTATTGGAGGAGGCGACCTGGCCGGCTGTTGGAGGAGGTGACCTGGCTGGCCCCTGCCCCTAACCTGAAGGAGGCGACCTGGCTGGCTGCTGGAGGAGGTGATTTGGCTGGCCACTGCCCCTAACCTGGAGGAGGCGACCTGGCCGGCTGTTGGAGGAGGTGACCTGGCTGGCAGCTGGAGGAGGTGACCTGGCTGGCTGCTGGAGGAGGCTCAACCCTCTGCCACTATCCTAGTGGAGGCGACCTGACTGGGTGCTGGAGGAGGCGACCTGGCTGGGTGCTGGAGGAGGTGACATGGCTGGGTGCTGGAGGAGGTGACATGGCTGGTCCCTGCCCCTAACCTGGAGGAGGCGACCTGTCCGGCTGTTGGAGGAGGCGACCTGGCTGGCTGCTGGAGGAGGCGACCTGGCTGGCAGCTGGAGGAGGCGACCTGGCCGGCTGTTGAAGGAGGTGACCTGGCTGGCATCTGGAGGAGGTGACTTGGCTGGCCCCTGCCCCTAACCTGGAGGAGGCGACCTTGCCGGCTATTGGAGGAGGCGACTTGGCTGGCTGCTGGAGGAGGCGACCTGGCTGGGTAATGGAGGAGGTGACCTGGCTGGCAGCTGGAGGAGGTGACCTGGCTGGCCCCTGCCCCTAACCTGGAGGAGGCGACCTTGCCGGCTATTGGAGGAGGCGACCTGGCCGGCTGTTGGAGGAGGTGACCTGGCTGGCCCCTGCCCCTAACCTGAAGGAGGCGACCTGGCTGGCTGCTGGTGGAGGTGACCTGGCTGGCCCCTGCCCCTAACCTGGAGGAGGCGAGCTGGCCGGCTGCTGGAGGGGTCGCAACCCTCTGCCACTGTCCTAGTGGAGGCGACGTAACTGGCTGCTGGAGGAGGCGACCTGACTGGGTGCTGGAGGAGGTGACCTGGCTGGCCCCTGAACCTAACCTGGAGGAGGCGACCTGGCCGGCTGTTGAAGGAGGTGACCTGGCTGGCAGCTGGAGGAGGTGACCTGGCTGGCCCCTGCCCCTAACCTGGAGGAGGCGACCTGGCCGTCTGTTGGAGGAGGTGACCTGGCTGGCAGCTGGAGGAGGTGACCTGGCTGGCCCCTGCCCCTAACCTGGAGGAGTCGACCTTGCCGGCTGTTGGAGGAGGCGACCTGGCTGGCTGCTGGAGGAGGCGACCTGGCTGGCAGCTGGAGGAGGTGACCTGGCTGGGTGCTGGAGGAGGTGACCTGGCTGACCCCTGCCCCCAACCTGGAGGAGGCGACCTGGCTGGCAGCTGGAGGAGGTGACCTGGCTGGGTGCTGGAGGAGGTGACCTGGCTGGGCCCTGCCCCTAACCTGGAGGAGGCGACCTGGCCGGCTGCTGGATGAGGTGACCTGGCTGGGTGCTGGAGGAGGTGACCTGGCTGGGTGCTGGAGGAGGCGACCTGGCTGGGTGCTGGAGGAGGTGACCTGGCTGGTCCCTGCCCCTAACCTGGAGGAGGCGACCTGTCCGGCTGTTGGAGGAGGCGACCTGGCTGGCTGCTGGAGGAGGCGACCTGGCTGGCTGCTGGAGGAGGTGACCTGGCTGGGTGCTGGAGGAGGCGACCTGGCTGGGTGCTGGAGGAGGTGACCTGGCTGGTCAGTGCCCCTAACCTGGAGGAGGCGACCTTGCCGGCTATTGGAGGAGGCGACCTGGCCGGCTGCTGGAGGAGGTGACCTGGCTGGCCCCTGCCCCTAACTTGGAGGAGGCGACCTGGCTGGCAGCTGGAGGAGGCGACCTGGCTGGGTAATGGAGGAGGTGACCTGGCTGGCAGCTGGAGGAGGTGACCTGGCTGGCTGCTGGAGGAGGCTCAACCCTCTGCCACTATCCTAGTGGAGGCGACCTGACTGGGTGCTGGAGGAGGCGACCTGGCTGGGTGCTGGAGGAGGTGACATGGCTGGGTGCTGGAGGAGGTGACATGGCTGGTCCCTGCCCCTAACCTGGAGGAGGCGACCTGTCCGGCTGTTGGAGGAGGCGACCTGGCTGGCTGCTGGAGGAGGCGACCTGGCTGGCAGCTGGAGGAGGCGACCTGGCTGGGTAATGGAGGAGGTGACCTGGCTGACATCTGGAGGAGGTGACCTGGCTGGCCCCTGCCCCTAACCTGGAGGAGGCGACCTTGCCGGCTATTGGAGGAGGCGACCTGGCTGGCTGCTGGAGGAGGCGACCTGGCTGGGTAATGGAGGAGGTGACCTGGCTGGCAGCTGGAGGAGGTGACCTGGCTGGCCCCTGCCGCTAACCTGGAGGAGGCGACCTTGCCGGCTATTGGAGGAGGCGACCTGGCCGGCTGCTGGAGGAGGTGACCTGGCTGGCCCCTGCCCCTAACCTGGAGGAGGCGACCTGGCTGGCAGCTGGAGGAGGCGACCTGGCTGGGTAATGGAGGAGGTGACCTGGCTGGCAGCTGGAGGAGGTGACCTGGCTGGCTGCTGGAGGAGGCTCAACCCTCTGCCACTATCCTAGTGGAGGCGACCTGACTGGCTGCTGGTGGAGGTGACCTGGCTGGCCCCTGCCCCTAACCTGGAGGAGGCGAGCTGGCCGGCTGCTGGAGGGGTCGCAACCCTCTGCCACTGTCCCCTCTGCCACTGTCCTAGTGGAGGCGACGTAACTGGCTGCTGGAGGAGGCGACCTGACTGGGTGCTGGAGGAGGTGACCTGGCTGGCCCCTGAACCTAACCTGGAGGAGGCGACCTGGCCGGCTGTTGAAGGAGGTGACCTGGCTGGCAGCTGGAGGAGGTGACCTGGCTGGCCCCTGCCCCTAACCTGGAGGAGGCGACCTGGCCGTCTGTTGGAGGAGGTGACCTGGCTGGCAGCTGGAGGAGGTGACCTGGCTGGCCCCTGCCCCTAACCTGGAGGAGTCGACCTTGCCGGCTGTTGGAGGAGGCGACCTGGCTGGCTGCTGGAGGAGGCGACCTGGCTGGCCCCTGCCCCTAACCTGGAGGAGTCGACCTTGCCGGCTGTTGGAAGAGGCGACCTGGCTGGCTGCTGGAGGAGGCTGGCTGGGTGCTGGAGGAGGTGACATGGCTGGGTGCTGGAGGAGGTGACATGGCTGGTCCCTGCCCCTAACCTGGAGGAGGCGACCTGTCCGGCTGTTGGAGGAGGCGACCTGGCTGGCTGCTGGAGGAGGCGACCTGGCTGGCAGCTGGAGGAGGTGACCTGGCTGGGTGCTGGAGGAGGTGACCTGGCTGACCCCTGCCCCCAACCTGGAGGAGGCGACCTGGCTGGCAGCTGGAGGAGGTGACCTGGCTGGGTGCTGGAGGAGGTGACCTGGCTGGGCCCTGCCCCTAACCTGGAGGAGGCGACCTGGCCGGCTGCTGGATGAGGTGACCTGGCTGGGTGCTGGAGGAGGTGACCTGGCTGGGTGCTGGAGGAGGCGACCTGGCTGGGTGCTGGAGGAGGTGACCTGGCTGGTCCCTGCCCCTAACCTGGAGGAGGCGACCTGTCCGGCTGTTGGAGGAGGCGACCTGGCTGGCTGCTGGAGGAGGCGACCTGGCTGGCTGCTGGAGGAGGTGACCTGGCTGGGTGCTGGAGGAGGCGACCTGGCTGGGTGCTGGAGGAGGTGACCTGGCTGGTCAGTGCCCCTAACCTGGAGGAGGCGACCTTGCCGGCTATTGGAGGAGGCGACCTGGCCGGCTGCTGGAGGAGGTGACCTGGCTGGCCCCTGCCCCTAACTTGGAGGAGGCGACCTGGCTGGCAGCTGGAGGAGGCGACCTGGCTGGGTAATGGAGGAGGTGACCTGGCTGGCAGCTGGAGGAGGTGACCTGGCTGGCTGCTGGAGGAGGCTCAACCCTCTGCCACTATCCTAGTGGAGGCGACCTGACTGGGTGCTGGAGGAGGCGACCTGGCTGGGTGCTGGAGGAGGTGACATGGCTGGGTGCTGGAGGAGGTGACATGGCTGGTCCCTGCCCCTAACCTGGAGGAGGCGACCTGTCCGGCTGTTGGAGGAGGCGACCTGGCTGGCTGCTGGAGGAGGCGACCTGGCTGGCAGCTGGAGGAGGCGACCTGGCTGGGTAATGGAGGAGGTGACCTGGCTGACATCTGGAGGAGGTGACCTGGCTGGCCCCTGCCCCTAACCTGGAGGAGGCGACCTTGCCGGCTATTGGAGGAGGCGACCTGGCTGGCTGCTGGAGGAGGCGACCTGGCTGGGTAATGGAGGAGGTGACCTGGCTGGCAGCTGGAGGAGGTGACCTGGCTGGCCCCTGCCGCTAACCTGGAGGAGGCGACCTTGCCGGCTATTGGAGGAGGCGACCTGGCCGGCTGCTGGAGGAGGTGACCTGGCTGGCCCCTGCCCCTAACCTGGAGGAGGCGACCTGGCTGGCAGCTGGAGGAGGCGACCTGGCTGGGTAATGGAGGAGGTGACCTGGCTGGCAGCTGGAGGAGGTGACCTGGCTGGCTGCTGGAGGAGGCTCAACCCTCTGCCACTATCCTAGTGGAGGCGACCTGACTGGCTGCTGGTGGAGGTGACCTGGCTGGCCCCTGCCCCTAACCTGGAGGAGGCGAGCTGGCCGGCTGCTGGAGGGGTCGCAACCCTCTGCCACTGTCCTAGTGGAGGCGACGTAACTGGCTGCTGGAGGAGGCGACCTGACTGGGTGCTGGAGGAGGTGACCTGGCTGGCCCCTGAACCTAACCTGGAGGAGGCGACCTGGCCGGCTGTTGGAGGAGGTGACCTGGCTGGCAGCTGGAGGAGGTGACCTGGCTGGCCCCTGCCCCTAACCTGGAGGAGGCGACCTTGCCGGCTATTGGAGGAGGCGACCTGGCCGGCTGTTGGAGGAGGTGACCTGGCTGGCCCCTGCCCCTAACCTGAAGGAGGCGACCTGGCTGGCTGCTGGAGGAGGTGATTTGGCTGGCCACTGCCCCTAACCAGGAGGAGGCGACCTGGCCGGCTGTTGGAGGAGGTGACCTGGCTGGCAGCTGGAGGAGGTGACCTGGCTGGCCCCTGCCCCTAACCTAGAGTTACCTGGCTGGCTGCTGCAGGAGGCGCACACCCCTGCCCATGTCCCTGACCGGGAGGAGGCGACCTGGTTGGCTGCTGGAGGAGGCGCAACCACCTGCCCCTGACCTGAAGGAGGCAACCTGGACGGCTGCTGAAGGAGGTGACCTGGCTGTGCCCTGCCCCTAACCTGGAGGATGCGACCTGGATGGCTGCTGGAGGAGGCGCAACCTTCTGCCACTATCCTAGTGGAGGCGACCTAACTGGCTGCTGGAGGAGGCGACCTGACTGGGTGCTGGAGGAGGCGACCTGGCTGGGTGCTGGAGGAGGTGACATGGCTGGCTGCTGCCCCTAACCTGGAGGATGCGACCTGGATGGCTGCTGGAGGAGGCGCAACCTTCTGCCACTATCCTAGTGGAGGCGACCTAACTGGCTGCTGGAGGAGGCGACCTGACTGGGTGCTGGAGGAGGCGACCTGGCTGGCTGCTGGAGGAGGTGATTTGGCTGGCCACTGCTCCTAACCTGGAGGAGGCGACCTGGACGGCTGCTGAAGGAGGTGACCTGGCTGGGCCCTGCCCCTAACCTGGAGGATGCGACCTGGATGGCTGCTGGAGGAGGCGCAACCTTCTGCCACTATCCTAGTGGAGGCGACCTAACTGGCTGCTGGAGGAGGCGACCTGACTGGGTGCTGGAGGAGGCGACCTGGCTGGCTGCTGGAGGAGGTGATTTGGCTGGCCACTGCCCCTAACCTGGAGGAGGCGACCTGGCCGGCTGTTGGAGGAGGTGACCTGGCTGGCAGCTGGAGGAGGTGACCTGGCTGGCCCCTGCCCCTAACCTAGAGTTACCTGGCTGGCTGCTGCAGGAGGCGCACACCCCTGCCCATGTCCCTGACCGGGAGGAGGCGACCTGGTTGGCTGCTGGAGGAGGCGCAACCACCTGCCCCTGACCTGAAGGAGGCAACCTGGACGGCTGCTGGACGAGGTGACCTGGCTGGGCCCTGCCCCTAACCAGGAGGAGGCGACCTGGATGGCTGCTGGAGGAGGCGCAACCTTCTGCCACTATCCTAGTGGAGGCGACCTAACTGGCTGCTGGAGGAGGCGACCTGACTGGGTGCTGGAGGAGGCGACCTGGCTGGGTGCTGGAGGAGGTGACATGGCTGGCCCCTGCCCCTAACCTGGAGGAGGCGACCTGGCCGGCTGCTGGAGGAGGTGACCTGGCTGGCTGCTGCCCCTAACCTGGAGGAGGCGACCTGGCTGGCAGCTGGAGGAGGTGACCTGGCTGGCTGCTGGAGGAGGCTCAACCCTCTGCCACTATCCTAGTGGAGGCGACCTGACTGGCTGCTGGTGGAGGCGACCTGGCTGGGTGCTGGAGTGCTGGAGGAGGCGACCTGGCTGGGTAATGGAGGAGGTGACCTGTCTGGCAGCTGGAGGAGGTGACCTGGCTGGCTGCTGGAGGAGGCCCAACCCTCTGCCACTATCCTAGTGGAGGCGACCTGACTGGCTGCTGGTGGAGGTGACCTGGCTGGCCCCTGCCCCTAACCTGGAGGAGGCGAGCTGGCCGGCTGCTGGAGGGGTCGCAACCCTCTGCCACTGTCCTAGTGGAGGCGACGTAACTGGCTGCTGGAGGAGGCGACCTGACTGGGTGCTGGAGGAGGTGACCTGGCTGGCCCCTGAACCTAACCTGGAGGAGGCGACCTGGCCGGCTGTTGAAGGAGGTGACCTGGCTGGCAGCTGGAGGAGGTGACCTGGCTGGCCCCTGCCCCTAACCTGGAGGAGGCGACCTGGCCGTCTGTTGGAGGAGGTGACCTGGCTGGCAGCTGGAGGAGGTGACCTGGCTGGCCCCTGCCCCTAACCTGGAGGAGTCGACCTTGCCGGCTGTTGGAGGAGGCGACCTGGCTGGCTGCTGGAGGAGGCGACCTGGCTGGCCCCTGCCCCTAACCTGGAGGAGTCGACCTTGCCGGCTGTTGGAAGAGGCGACCTGGCTGGCTGCTGGAGGAGGCGACCTGGCTGGGTAATGGAGGAGGTGACCTGGCTGACATCTGGAGGAGGTGACCTGGCTGGCTGCTGGAGGAGGCGACCTGGCTGGGTGCTGGAGGAGGTGACATGGCTGGCCCCTGTCCCTAACCTGGAGGAGGCGACATGGCCGGCTGCTGGATGAGGTGACCTGGCTGGCTGCTGGAGGAGGTGACCTGGCTGGGTGCTGGAGGAGGCTACCTGGCTGGGTGCTGGAGGAGGTGACCTGGCTGGCCCCTGTCCCTAACCTGGAGGAGGCGACATGGCCGGCTGCTGGAGGAGGTGACCTGGCTGGTCCCTGCCCCTAACCTGGAGGAGGCGACCTGTCCGGCTGTTGGAGGAGGCGACCTGGCTGGCTGCTGGAGGAGGCGACCTGGCTGGCTGCTGGAGGAGGTGACCTGGCTGGGTGCTGGAGGAGGTGACCTGGCTGACCCCTGCCCCCAACCTGGAGGAGGCGACCTGGCTGGCAGCTGGAGGAGGTGACCTGGCTGGGTGCTGGAGGAGGTGACCTGGCTGGGCCCTGCCCCTAACCTGGAGGAGGCGACCTGGCCGGCTGCTGGATGAGGTGACCTGGCTGGCTACTGGAGGAGGTGACCTGGCTGGGTGCTGGAGGAGGCGACCTGGCTGGGTGCTGGAGGAGGTGACCTGGCTGGGTGCTGGAGGAGGTGACCTGGCTGGTCCCTGCCCCTAACCTGGAGGAGGCGACTTGTCCGGCTGTTGGAGGAGGCGACCTGGCTGGCTGCTGGAGGAGGCGACCTGGCTGGGTGCTGGAGGAGGTGACCTGGCTGGGTGCTGGAGGAGGTGACCTGGCTGACCCCTGCCCCCAACCTGGAGGAGGCGACCTGGCTGGCAGCTGGAGGAGGTGACCTGGCTGGCAGCTGGAGGAGGTGACCTGGCTGGCCCCTGCCCCTAACCTGGAGGAGGTGACCTGGCCGGCTGTTGGAGGAGGTGACCTGGCTGACCCCTGTCCCTAACCTGGAGGAGGCGACCTGGCCGGGTGCTGGAGGAGGTGACCTGGCTGGTCCCTGCCCCTAACCTGGAGGAGGCGACCTGGCTGGCAGCTGGAGGAGGTGACCTGGCTGGCCCCTGCCCCTAACCTGTCCGGCTGTTGGAGGAGGCGACCTGGCTGGGTGCTGGAGGAGGTGACCTGGCTGGGTGCTGGAGGAGGTGCACCCAACTTGGCATCACCCTGCTGGAGGAAAAGCGGATAATTTTTTTGAATTGTTTATTTTTTATTCAGATCGGTAAATTATTCGCCACCTGTTCTGACTAGAGGTGGGGATCTATCGATAGTCGGCACCATCTGTAGCGAGCGATAGTTTTTCTCAAACTACCAAGTTCCCCACCTCTAGTACTGGCTAAGCCTATATGAGGCGGAAATTCACAACCCTTTAGGCACTTTCTTCTCGGCGGGGAGACCGGCCGGATTGGCCGGCGACTGGAGGAGGTGCACTCCCCTGGTCGGAGGCGACCTGGCTGGGTGCTGGAGGAGGTGACCTGGCTGGGTGCTGGAGGAGGTGACCTGGCTGGGCCCTGCCCCTAACCTGGAGGAGCCGACCTGGCCGGCTGCTGGATGAGGTGACCTGGCTGGCTGCTGGAGGAGGTGACCTGGCTGGGTGCTGGAGGAGGCGACCTGGCTGGGTGCTGGAGGAGGTGACCTGGCTGGGTGCTGGAGGAGGTGACCTGGCTGGTCCCTGCCCCTAACCTGGAGGAGGCGACCTGGCTGGCAGCTGGAGGAGGTGACCTGGCTGACCACTGTTCCTAACCTGGAGGAGGCGACCTGGCCGGCTGCTGGATGAGGTGACCTGGCTGGCTGCTGGAGGAGGTGACCTGGCTGGGTGCTGGAGGAGGCGACCTGGCTGGGTGCTAGAGGAGGTGACCTGGCTGGGCCCTGCCTCTAACCTGGAGGCGACCTGGCCGGCTGCTGGATGAGGTGACCTGGCTGGCTGCTGGAGGAGGCGACCTGGCTGGGTGCTGGAGGAGGTGACCTGGCTGGGTGCTGGCGGAGGCGCAACCCTCTGGCCCTAACCTGGAGGAGGCGACCTGGCCGGCTGCTGGATGAGGTGACCTGGCTGGCTGCTGGAGGAGGTGACCTGGCTGGGTGCTGGAGGAGGCGACCTGGCTGGGTGCTGGAGGAGGTGACCTGGCTGGGTGCTGGAGGAGGTGACCTGGCTGGTCCCTGCCCCTAACCTGGAGGAGGCGACCTGGCTGGCAGCTGGAGGAGGTGACCTGGCTGACCACTGTTCCTAACCTGGAGGAGGCGACCTGGCCGGCTGCTGGATGAGGTGACCTGGCTGGCTGCTGGAGGAGGCGACCTGGCTGGGTGCTGGATGAGGTGACCTGGCTGGCAGCTGGAGGAGGTGACCTCCATCTGTAGCGAGCGATAGTTTTTCTCAAACTACCAAGTTCCCCACCTCTAGTACTGGCTAAGCCTATATGAGGCGGAAATTCACAACCCTTTAGGCACTTTCTTCTCGGCGGGGAGACCGGCCGGATTGGCCGGCGACTGGAGGAGGTGCACTCCCCTGGTCGGAGGCGACCTGGCTGGGTGCTGGAGGAGGTGACCTGGCTGGGTGCTGGAGGAGGTGACCTGGCTGGGCCCTGCCCCTAACCTGGAGGAGCCGACCTGGCCGGCTGCTGGATGAGGTGACCTGGCTGGCTGCTGGAGGAGGTGACCTGGCTGGGTGCTGGAGGAGGCGACCTGGCTGGGTACTGGAGGAGGTGACCTGGCTGGGTGCTGGAGGAGGTGACCTGGCTGGTCCCTGCCCCTAACCTGGAGGAGGCGACCTGGCTGGCAGCTGGAGGAGGTGACCTGGCTGACCACTGTTCCTAACCTGGAGGAGGCGACCTGGCCGGCTGCTGGATGAGGTGACCTGGCTGGCTGCTGGAGGAGGTGACCTGGCTGGGTGCTGGAGGAGGCGACCTGGCTGGGTGCTAGAGGAGGTGACCTGGCTGGGCCCTGCCTCTAACCTGGAGGCGACCTGGCCGGCTGCTGGATGAGGTGACCTGGCTGGCTGCTGGAGGAGGCGACCTGGCTGGGTGCTGGAGGAGGTGACCTGGCTGGGTGCTGGCGGAGGCGCAACCCTCTGGCCCTAACCTGGAGGAGGCGACCTGGCCGGCTGCTGGATGAGGTGACCTGGCTGGCTGCTGGAGGAGGTGACCTGGCTGGGTGCTGGAGGAGGCGACCTGGCTGGGTGCTGGAGGAGGTGACCTGGCTGGGTGCTGGAGGAGGTGACCTGGCTGGTCCCTGCCCCTAACCTGGAGGAGGCGACCTGGCTGGCAGCTGGAGGAGGTGACCTGGCTGACCACTGTTCCTAACCTGGAGGAGGCGACCTGGCCGGCTGCTGGATGAGGTGACCTGGCTGGCTGCTGGAGGAGGCGACCTGGCTGGGTGCTGGATGAGGTGACCTGGCTGGCAGCTGGAGGAGGTGACCTGGCTGGCCCCTGCCCCTAACCTAGAGTGACCTGGCTGGCTGCTGCTGGAGGCACACACCCCTGCCCATGTCCCTGACCGGGAGGGGGCGACCTGGCCGGCGACTGGAGGAGGCGACCTGGTTGGCTGCTGGAGGAGGCGCAACCACCTGCCCCTGACCTGAAGGAGGCAACCTGGACGGCTGCTGAAGGAGGTGACCTGGCTGGGCCCTGCCCCTAACCTGGAGGAGGCGACCTGGCTGGCTGCTGGAGGAGGCGCAACCCTCTGCCACTATCCTAGTGGTGGCGACCTGACTGGCTGTTGGAGGAGGCGACCTGGCTGGGTGCTGGAGGAGGTGACCTGGCTGGGTGCTGGAGGAGGCGACCTGGCTGGGCCCTGCCCCTAACCTGGAGGAGGCGACCTGGCTGGCTGCTGGAGGAGGCGCAACCCTCTGCCACTATCCTAGTGGTGGCGACCTGACTGGCTGCTGGAGGAGGCGACCTGACTGGGTGCTGGAGGAGGCGACCTGGCTGGGTGCTGGATGAGGTGACATGGCTGGGTGCTGGAGGAGGTGACATGGCTGGCCCCTGCCCCTAACCTGGAGGAAGCGACCTGGCTTGCAGCTGGAGGAGGCGACCTGGCTGGGTAATGGAGGAGGTGACCTGGCTGGCAGCTGGAGGAGGTGACCTGGCTGGCTGCTGGAGGAGGTGACCTGGCTGGGTGCTGGCGGAGGCGCAACCCTCTGGCCCTAACCTGGAGGAGGCGACCTGGCCGGCTGCTGGATGAGGTGACCTGGCTGGCAGCTGGAGGAGGTGACCTGGCTGGCCCCTGCCCCTAACCTAGAGTGACCTGGCTGGCAGCTGGAGGAGGTGACCTGGCTGGCCCCTGCCCCTAACCTAGAGTGACCTGGCTGGCTGCTGCAGGAGGCGCACACCCCTGCCCATGTCCCTGACCGGGAGGGGGCGACCTGGCCGGCGACTGGAGGAGGCGACCTGGTTGGCTGCTGGAGGAGGCGCAACCACCTGCCCCTGACCTGAAGGAGGCAACCTGGACGGCTGCTGAAGGAGGTGACCTGGCTGGGCCCTGCCCCTAACCTGGAGGAGGCGACCTGGCTGGCTGCTGGAGGAGGCGCAACCCTCTGCCACTATCCTAGTGGTGGCGACCTGACTGGCTGTTGGAGGAGGCGACCTGGCTGGGTGCTGGAGGAGGTGACCTGGCTGGGTGCTGGAGGAGGCGACCTGGCTGGGCCCTGCCCCTAACCTGGAGGAGGCGACCTGGCTGGCTGCTGGAGGAGGCGCAACCCTCTGCCACTATCCTAGTGGAGGCGACCTAACTGGCTGCTGGAGGAGGCGACCTGACTGGGTGCTGGAGGAGGCGACCTGGCTGGGTGCTGGAGGAGGTGACATGGCTGGGTGCTGGAGGAGGTGACATGGCTGGCCCCTGCCCCTAACCTGGAGGAAGCGACCTGGCTTGCAGCTGGAGGAGGCGACCTGGCTGGGTAATGGAGGAGGTGACCTGGCTGGCAGCTGGAGGAGGTGACCTGGCTGGCTGCTGGAGGAGGCTCAACCCTCTGCCACTATCCTAGTGGAGGCGACCTGACTGGGTGCTGGAGGAGGCGACCTGGCTGGGTGCTGGAGGAGGTGACATGGCTGGGTGCTGGAGGAGGTGACATGGCTGGTCCCTGCCCCTAACCTGGAGGAGGCGACCTGTCCGGCTGTTGGAGGAGGCGACCTGGCTGGCTGCTGGAGGAGGCGACCTGGCTGGCTGCTGGAGGAGGTGACCTGGCTGGGTGCTGGAGGAGGTGACCTGGCTGACCCCTGCCCCCAACCTGGAGGAGGCGACCTGGCTGGCAGCTGGAGGAGGTGACCTGGCTGGGTGCTGGAGGAGGTGACCTGGCTGGGCCCTGCCCCTAACCTGGAGGAGGCGACCTGGCCGGCTGTTGAAGGAGGTGACCTGGCTGGCATCTGGAGGAGGTGACTTGGCTGGCCCCTGCCCCTAACCTGGAGGAGGCGACCTTGCCGGCTATTGGAGGAGGCGACTTGGCTGGCTGCTGGAGGAGGCGACCTGGCTGGGTAATGGAGGAGGTGACCTGGCTGGCAGCTGGAGGAGGTGACCTGGCTGGCCCCTGCCCCTAACCTGGAGGGGGCGACCTTGCCGGCTATTGGAGGAGGCGACCTGGCCGGCTGTTGGAGGAGGTGACCTGGCTGGCCCCTGCCCCTAACCTGAAGGAGGCGACCTGGCTGGCATCTGGAGGAGGTGACTTGGCTGGCCCCTGCCCCTAACCTGGAGGAAGCGACCTGGCTTGCAGCTGGAGGAGGCGACCTGGCTGGGTAATGGAGGAGGTGACCTGGCTGGCAGCTGGAGGAGGTGACCTGGCTGGCTGCTGGAGGAGGTGACCTGGCTGGGTGCTGGCGGAGGCGCAACCCTCTGGCCCTAACCTGGAGGAGGCGACCTGGCCGGCTGCTGGATGAGGTGACCTGGCTGGCTGCTGGAGGAGGCGACCTGGCTGGGTGCTGGATGAGGTGACCTGGCTGGCAGCTGGAGGAGGTGACCTGGCTGGCCCCTGCCCCTAACCTAGAGTGACCTGGCTGGCTGCTGCAGGAGGCGCACACCCCTGCCCATGTCCCTGACCGGGAGGGGGCGACCTGGCCGGCGACTGGAGGAGGCGACCTGGTTGGCTGCTGGAGGAGGCGCAACCACCTGCCCCTGACCTGAAGGAGGCAACCTGGACGGCTGCTGAAGGAGGTGACCTGGCTGGGCCCTGCCCCTAACCTGGAGGAGGCGACCTGGCTGGCTGCTGGAGGAGGCGCAACCCTCTGCCACTATCCTAGTGGTGGCGACCTGACTGGCTGTTGGAGGAGGCGACCTGGCTGGGTGCTGGAGGAGGTGACCTGGCTGGGTGCTGGAGGAGGCGACCTGGCTGGCTGCTGGAGGAGGCGCAACCCTCTGCCACTATCCTAGTGGAGGCGACCTGACTGGGTGCTGGAGGAGGCGACCTGGCTGGGTGCTGGAGGAGGTGACATGGCTGGGTGCTGGAGGAGGTGACATGGCTGGCCCCTGCCCCTAACCTGGAGGAAGCGACCTGGCTTGCAGCTGGAGGAGGCGACCTGGCTGGCAGCTGGAGGAGGTGACCTGGCTGGCTGCTGGAGGAGGCTCAACCCTCTGCCACTATCCTAGTGGAGGCGACCTGACTGGGTGCTGGAGGAGGCGACCTGGCTGGGTGCTGGAGGAGGTGACATGGCTGGGTGCTGGAGGAGGTGACATGGCTGGTCCCTGCCCCTAACCTGGAGGAGGCGACCTGTCCGGCTGTTGGAGGAGGCGACCTGGCTGGCTGCTGGAGGAGGCGACCTGGCTGGCTGCTGGAGGAGGTGACCTGGCTGGGTGCTGGAGGAGGTGACCTGGCTGACCCCTGCCCCCAACCTGGAGGAGGCGACCTGGCTGGCAGCTGGAGGAGGTGACCTGGCTGGGTGCTGGAGGAGATGACCTGGCTGGGCCCTGCCCCTAACCTGGAGGAGGCGACCTGGCCGGCTGTTGAAGGAGGTGACCTGGCTGGCATCTGGAGGAGGTGACTTGGCTGGCCCCTGCCCCTAACCTGGAGGAGGCGACCTTGCCGGCTATTGGAGGAGGCGACTTGGCTGGCTGCTGGAGGAGGCGACCTGGCTGGGTAATGGAGGAGGTGACCTGGCTGGCAGCTGGAGGAGGTGACCTGGCTGGCCCCTGCCCCTAACCTGGAGGGGGCGACCTTGCCGGCTATTGGAGGAGGCGACCTGGCCGGCTGTTGGAGGAGGCGACCTGGCTGGCCCCTGCCCCTAACCTGAAGGAGGCGACCTGGCTGGCTGCTGGAGGAGGTGATTTGGCTGGCCACTGCCCCTAACCTGGAGGAGGCGACCTGGCCGGCTGTTGAAGGAGGTGACCTGGCTGGCATCTGGAGGAGGTGACTTGGCTGGCCCCTGCCCCTAACCTGGAGGAGGCGACCTTGCCGGCTATTGGAGGAGGCGACTTGGCTGGCTGCTGGAGGAGGCGACCTGGCTGGGTAATGGAGGAGGTGACCTGGCTGGCAGCTGGAGGAGGTGACCTGGCTGGCCCCTGCCCCTAACCTGGAGGAGGCGACCTTGCCGGCTATTGGAGGAGGCGACCTGGCCGGCTGTTGGAGGAGGTGACCTGGCTGGCCCCTGCCCCTAACCTGAAGGAGGCGACCTGGCTGGCTGCTGGAGGAGGTGATTTGGCTGGCCACTGCCCCTAACCTGGAGGAGGCGACCTGGCCGGCTGTTGGAGGAGGTGACCTGGCTGGCAGCTGGAGGAGGTGACCTGGCTGGCCCCTGCCCCTAACCTAGAGTTACCTGGCTGGCTGCTGCAGGAGGCGCACACCCCTGCCCATGTCCCTGACCGGGAGGAGGCGACCTGGTTGGCTGCTGGAGGAGGCGCAACCACCTGCCCCTGACCTGAAGGAGGCAACCTGGACGGCTGCTGAAGGAGGTGACCTGGCTGGGCCCTGCCCCTAACCTGGAGGATGCGACCTGGCCGGCTGCTGGAGGAGGCGACCTGGCTGGCTGCTGGATGAGGCGACCTGGATGGCTGCTGGACGAGGTGACCTGGCTGGGCCCTGCCCCTAACCAGGAGGAGGCGACCTGGATGGCTGCTGGAGGAGGCGCAACCTTCTGCCACTATCCTAGTGGAGGCGACCTAACTGGCTGCTGGAGGAGGCGACCTGACTGGGTGCTGGAGGAGGTGACCTGGCTGGCCCCTGAACCTAACCTGGAGGAGGCGACCTGGCCGGCTGTTGAAGGAGGTGACCTGGCTGGCATCTGGAGGAGGTGACTTGGCTGGCCCCTGCCCCTAACCTGGAGGAGGCGACCTTGCCGGCTATTGGAGGAGGCGACTTGGCTGGCTGCTGGAGGAGGCGACCTGGCTGGGTAATGGAGGAGGTGACCTGGCTGGCAGCTGGAGGAGGTGACCTGGCTGGTCCCTGCCCCTAACCTGGAGGAGGCGACCTTGCCGGCTATTGGAGGAGGCGACCTGGCCGGCTGTTGGAGGAGGTGACCTGGCTGGCCCCTGCCCCTAACCTGAAGGAGGCGACCTGGCTGGCTGCTGGAGGAGGTGATTTGGCTGGCCACTGCCCCTAACCTGGAGGAGGCGACCTGGCCGGCTGTTGGAGGAGGTGACCTGGCTGGCAGCTGGAGGAGGTGACCTGGCTGGCCCCTGCCCCTAACCTAGAGTTACCTGGCTGGCTGCTGCAGGAGGCGCACACCCCTGCCCATGTCCCTGACCGGGAGGAGGCGACCTGGTTGGCTGCTGGAGGAGGCGCAACCACCTGCCCCTGACCTGAAGGAGGCAACCTGGACGGCTGCTGAAGGAGGTGACCTGGCTGGGCCCTGCCCCTAACCTGGAGGATGCGACCTGGCCGGCTGCTGGAGGAGGCGACCTGGCTGGCTGCTGGATGAGGCGACCTGGCTGGCTGCTGGACGAGGTGACCTGGCTGGGCCCTGCCCCTAACCAGGAGGAGGCGACCTGGATGGCTGCTGGAGGAGGCGCAACCTTCTGCCACTATCCTAGTGGAGGCGACCTAACTGGCTGCTGGAGGAGGCGACCTGACTGGGTGCTGGAGGAGGCGACCTGGCTGGGTGCTGGAGGAGGTGACATGGCTGGCCCCTGCCCCTAACCTGGAGGAGGCGACCTGGCCGGCTGCTGGAGGAGGTGACCTGGCTGGCTGCTGCCCCTAACCTGGAGGAGGCGACCTGGCTGGCAGCTGGAGGAGGTGACCTGGCTGGCTGCTGGAGGAGGCCCAACCCTCTGCCACTATCCTAGTGGAGGCGACCTGACTGGCTGCTGGTGGAGGTGACCTGGCTGGCCCCTGCCCCTAACCTGGAGGAGGCGAGCTGGCCGGCAGCTGGAGGGGTCGCAACCCTCTGCCACTGTCCTAGTGGAGGCGACGTAACTGGCTGCTGGAGGAGGCGACCTGACTGGGTGCTGGAGGAGGTGACCTGGCTGGCCCCTGAACCTAACCTGGAGGAGGCGACCTGGCCGGCTGTTGAAGGAGGTGACCTGGCTGGCATCTGGAGGAGGTGACTTGGCTGGCCCCTGCCCCTAACCTGGAGGAGGCGACCTTGCCGGCTATTGGAGGAGGCGACTTGGCTGGCTGCTGGAGGAGGCGACCTGGCCGGCTATTGGAGGAGGCGACCTGGCTGGCAGCTGGAGGAGGTGACCTGGCTGGCCCCTGCCCCTAACCTGAAGGAGGCGACCTGGCTGGCGACCTGGCTGCTGGAGGAGGTGATTTGGCTGGCCACTGCCCCTAACCTGGAGGAGGCGACCTGGCCGGCTGTTGGAGGAGGTGACCTGGCTGGCAGCTGGAGGAGGTGACCTGGCTGGCCCCTGCCCCTAACCTAGAGTTACCTGGCTGGCTGCTGCAGGAGGCGCACACCCCTACCCATGTCCCTGACCGGGAGGAGGCGACCTGGTTGGCTGCTGGAGGAGGCGCAACCACCTGCCCCTGACCTGAAGGAGGCAACCTGGACGGCTGCTGAAGGAGGTGACCTGGCTGGGCCCTGCCCCTAACCTGGAGGATGCGACCTGGCCGGCTGCTGGAGGAGGCGACCTGGCTGGCTGCTGGATGAGGCGACCTGGCTGGCTGCTGGACGAGGTGACCTGGCTGGGCCCTGCCCCTAACCAGGAGGAGGCGACCTGGATGGCTGCTGGAGGAGGCGCAACCTTCTGCCACTATCCTAGTGGAGGCGACCTAACTGGCTGCTGGAGGAGGCGACCTGACTGGGTGCTGGAGGAGGCGACCTGGCTGGGTGCTGGAGGAGGTGACATGGCTGGCCCCTGCCCCTAACCTGGAGGAGGCGACCTGGCCGGCTGCTGGAGGAGGTGACCTGGCTGGCTGCTGCCCCTAACCTGGAGGAGGCGACCTGGCTGGCAGCTGGAGGAGGTGACCTGGCTGGCTGCTGGAGGAGGCTCAACCCTCTGCCACTATCCTAGTGGAGGCGACCTGACTGGCTGCTGGTGGAGGCGACCTGGCTGGGTGCTGGAGTGCTGGAGGAGGCGACCTGGCTGGGTAATGGAGGAGGTGACCTGTCTGGCAGCTGGAGGAGGTGACCTGGCTGGCTGCTGGAGGAGGCTCAACCCTCTGCCACTATCGTAGTGGAGGCGACCTGTCTGGCTGCTGGTGGAGGCGACCTGGCTGGGTGCTGGAGTGCTGGAGGAGGCGACCTGGCTGGCCCCTACCCCTAACCTGGAGGAGGCGACCTGGCCGTCTGTTGGAGGAGGTGACCTGGCTGGCAGCTGGAGGAGGTGACCTGGCTGGCCCCTGCCCCTAACCTGGAGGAGTCGACCTTGCCGGCTGTTGGAGGAGGCGACCTGGCTGGCAGCTGGAGGAGGTGACCTGGCTGGCTGCTGGAGGAGGCTCAACCCTCTGCCACTATCCTAGTGGAGGCGACCTGACTGGCTGCTGGTGGAGGCGACCTGGCTGGGTGCTGGAGTGCTGGAGGAGGCGACCTGGCCTCCTGGTAATGGAGGAGGTGACCTGTCTGGCAGCTGGAGGAGGTGACCTGGCTGGCTGCTGGAGGAGGCTCAACCCTCTGCCACTATCCTAGTGGAGGCGACCTGACTGGCTGCTGGTGGAGGTGACCTGGCTGGCCCCTGCCCCTAACCTGGAGGAGGCGAGCTGGCCGGCTGCTGGAGGGGTCGCAACCCTCTGCCACTGTCCTAGTGGAGGCGACGTAACTGGCTGCTGGAGGAGGCGACCTGACTGGGTGCTGGAGGAGGTGACCTGGCTGGCCCCTGAACCTAACCTGGAGGAGGCGACCTGGCCGGCTGTTGAAGGAGGTGACCTGGCTGGCATCTGGAGGAGGTGACTTGGCTGGCCCCTGCCCCTAACCTGGAGGAGGCGACCTTGCCGGCTATTGGAGGAGGCGACCTGGCTGGCTGCTGGAGGAGGCGACCTGGCTGGGTAATGGAGGAGGTGACCTGGCTGGCAGCTGGAGGAGGTGACCTGGCTGGCCCCTGCCCCTAACCTGGAGCAGGCGAGCTGGCCGGCTGCTGGAGGGGGCGAAACCCTCTGCCACTGTCCTAGTGGAGGCGACCTAACTGGCTGTTGGAGGAGGCGACCTGGCTGGGTGCTGGAGGAGGTGACCTGGCTGGGTGCTGGAGGAGGCGACCTGGCTGGGCCCTGCCCCTAACAAGGAGGAGGCGACCTGGATGGCTGCTGGAGGGGGCGAAACCCTCTGCCACTGTCCTAGTGGAGGCGACCTAACTGGCTGTTGGAGGAGGCGACCTGGCTGGGTGCTGGAGGCGACCTGGCTGGGTAATGGAGGAGGTGACCTGTCTGGCAGCTGGAGGAGGTGACCTGGCTGGCTGCTGGAGGAGGCTCAACCCTCTGCCACTATCGTAGTGGAGGCGACCTGTCTGGCTGCTGGTGGAGGCGACCTGGCTGGGTGCTGAAGGAGGTGACCTGGCTGGCCCCTGCCCCTAGTGGAGGCGACCTAACTGGCTGTTGGAGGAGGTGACCTGGCTGGCAGCTGGAGGAGGTGACCTGGCTGGCCCCTGCCACTAACCTGGAGGAGGCGACCTGGCCGCCTGACCCTCTGCCACTGTCCTAGTGGAGGCGACGTAACTGGCTGCTGGAGGAGGCGACCTGACTGGGTGCTGGAGGAGGCGACCTGGCTGGCCCCTACCCCTAACCTGGAGGAGGCGACCTGGCCGGCTGCTGAAGGAGGTGACCTGGCTGGCCCCTGCCCCTAGTGGAGGCGACCTAACTGGCTGTTGGAGGAGGTGACCTGGCTGGCAGCTGGAGGAGGTGACCTGGCTGGCCCCTGCCACTAACCTGGAGGAGGCGACCTGGCCGCCTGACCCTCTGCCACTGTCCTAGTGGAGGCGACGTAACTGGCTGCTGGAGGAGGCGACCTGACTGGGTGCTGGAGGAGGTGACCTGGCTGGCCCCTGAACCTAACCTGGAGGAGGCGACCTGGCCGGCTGTTGAAGGAGGTGACCTGGCTGGCATCTGGAGGAGGTGACTTGGCTGGCCCCTGCCCCTAACCTGGAGGAGGCGACCTTGCCGGCTATTGGAGGAGGCGACCTGGCTGGCTGCTGGAGGAGGCGACCTGGCTGGGTAATGGAGGAGGTGACCTGGCTGGCAGCTGGAGGAGGTGACCTGGCTGGCCCCTGCCCCTAACCTGGAGGAGGCGAGCTGGCCGGCTGCTGGAGGGGGCGAAACCCTCTGCCACTGTCCTAGTGGAGGCGACCTAACTGGCTGTTGGAGGAGGCGACCTGGCTGGGTGCTGGAGGAGGTGACCTGGCTGGGTGCTGGAGGAGGCGACCTGGCTGGGCCCTGCCCCTAACCAGGAGGAGGCGACCTGGATGGCTGCTGGAGGAGGCGCAACCTTCTGCCACTATCCTAGTGGAGGCGACCTAACTGGCGGCTGGAGGAGGCGACCTGACTGGGTGCTGGAGGAGGCGACCTGGCTGGGTGCTGGAGGAGGTGACATGGCTGGCTGCTGGAGGAGGCTGCTGGCTGGCTCCTAGTGGAGGCGACCTGACTGGCTGCTGGTGGAGACGACCTGGCTGGGTGCTGGAGTGCTGGAGGAGGCGACCTGGCTGGGTAATGGAGGAGGTGACCTGTCTGGCAGCTGGAGGAGGTGACCTGGCTGGCTGCTGCCCCTAACCTGGAGGAGGCGACCTGGCTGGCAGCTGGAGGAGGTGACCTGGCTGGCTGCTGGAGGAGGCTCAACCCTCTGCCACTATCCTAGTGGAGGCGACCTGACTGGCTGCTGGTGGAGGTGACCTGGCTGGCCCCTGCCCCTAACCTGGAGGAGGCGACCTGGCCGGCTGTTGAAGGAGGTGACCTGGCTGACATCTGGAGGAGGTGACCTGGCTGACATCTGGAGGAGGTGACCTGGCTGGCCCCTGCCCCTAACCTGGAGGAGGCGACCTGGCTGGGTAATGGAGGAGGTGACCTGTCTGGCAGCTGGAAGAGGTGACCTGGCTGGCTGCTGGAGGAGGCTCAACCCTCTGCCACTATCGTAGTGGAGGCGACCTGTCTGGCTGCTGGTGGAGGCGACCTGGCTGGGTGCTGGAGTGCTGGAGGAGGCGACCTGGCTGGCCCCTACCCCTAACCTGGAGGAGGCGACCTGGCCGGCTGCTGAAGGAGGTGACCTGGCTGGCCCCTACCCCTAGTGGAGGCGACCTAACTGGCTGTTGGAGGAGGTGACCTGGCTGGCAGCTGGAGGAAGTGACCTGGCTGGCCCCTGCCACTAACCTGGAGGAGGCGACCTGGCCGTCTGTTGGAGGAGGTGACCTGGCTGGCAGCTGGAGGAGGTGACCTGGCTGGCCCCTGCCCCTAACCTGGAGGAGTCGACCTTGCCGGCTGTTGGAGGAGGCGACCTGGCTGGCAGCTGGAGGAGGTGACCTGGCTGGCTGCTGGAGGAGGCTCAACCCTCTGCCACTATCCTAGTGGAGGCGACCTGACTGGCTGCTGGTGGAGGTGACCTGGCTGGCCCCTGCCCCTAACCTGGAGGAGGCGAGCTGGCCGGCTGCTGGAGGGGTCGCAACCCTCTGCCACTGTCCTAGTGGAGGCGACGTAACTGGCTGCTGGAGGAGGCGACCTGACTGGGTGCTGGAGGAGGTGACCTGGCTGGCCCCTGAACCTAACCTGGAGGAGGCGACCTGGCCGGCTGTTGAAGGAGGTGACCTGGCTGGCATCTGGAGGAGGTGACTTGGCTGGCCCCTGCCCCTAACCTGGAGGAGGCGACCTTGCCGGCTATTGGAGGAGGCGACCTGGCTGGCTGCTGGAGGAGGCGACCTGGCTGGGTAATGGAGGAGGTGACCTGGCTGGCAGCTGGAGGAGGTGACCTGGCTGGCCCCTGCCCCTAACCTGGAGGAGGCGAGCTGGCCGGCTGCTGGAGGGGGCGAAACCCTCTGCCACTGTCCTAGTGGAGGCGACCTAACTGGCTGTTGGAGGAGGCGACCTGGCTGGGTGCTGGAGGAGGTGACCTGGCTGGGTGCTGGAGGAGGCGACCTGGCTGGGCCCTGCCCCTAACCAGGAGGAGGCGACCTGGATGGCTGCTGGAGGAGGCGCAACCTTCTGCCACTATCCTTGTGGAGGCGACCTAACTGGCTGCTGGAGGAGGCGACCTGACTGGGTGCTGGAGGAGGCGACCTGGCTGGGTGCTGGAGGAGGTGACATGGCTGGCTGCTGGAGGAGGCTCAACCCTCTGCCACTATCCTAGTGGAGGCGACCTGACTGGCTGCTGGTGGAGACGACCTGGCTGGGTGCTGGAGTGCTGGAGGAGGCGACCTGGCTGGGTAATGGAGGAGGTGACCTGTCTGGCAGCTGGAGGAGGTGACCTGGCTGGCTGCTGCCCCTAACCTGGAGGAGGCGACCTGGCTGGCAGCTGGAGGAGGTGACCTGGCTGGCTGCTGGAGGAGGCTCAACCCTCTGCCACTATCCTAGTGGAGGCGACCTGACTGGCTGCTGGTGGAGGTGACCTGGCTGGCCCCTGCCCCTAACCTGGAGGAGGCGACCTGGCCGGCTGTTGAAGGAGGTGACCTGGCTGACATCTGGAGGAGGTGACCTGGCTGACATCTGGAGGAGGTGACCTGGCTGGCCCCTGCCCCTAACCTGGAGGAGGCGACCTGGCTGGGTAATGGAGGAGGTGACCTGTCTGGCAGCTGGAGGAGGTGACCTGGCTGGCTGCTGGAGGAGGCTCAACCCTCTGCCACTATCGTAGTGGAGGCGACCTGTCTGGCTGCTGGTGGAGGCGACCTGGCTGGGTGCTGGAGTGCTGGAGGAGGCGACCTGGCTGGCCCCTACCCCTAACCTGGAGGAGGCGACCTGGCCGGCTGCTGAAGGAGGTGACCTGGCTGGCCCCTGCCCCTAGTGGAGGCGACCTAACTGGCTGTTGGAGGAGGTGACCTGGCTGGCAGCTGGAGGAAGTGACCTGGCTGGCCCCTGCCACTAACCTGGAGGAGGCGACCTGGCCGTCTGTTGGAGGAGGTGACCTGGCTGGCCCCTGCCCCTAACCTGGAGGAGTCGACCTTGCCGGCTGTTGGAGGAGGCGACCTGGCTGGCAGCTGGAGGAGGTGACCTGGCTGGCTGCTGGAGGAGGCTCAACCCTCTGCCACTATCCTAGTGGTGGCGACCTGACTGGCTGCTGGTGGAGGCGACCTGGCTGGGTGCTGGAGTGCTGGAGGAGGCGACCTGGCTGGGTAATGGAGGAGGTGACCTGTCTGGCAGCTGGAGGAGGTGACCTGGCTGGCTGCTGGAGGAGGCTCAACCCTCTGCCACTATCCTAGTGGAGGCGACCTGACTGGCTGCTGGTGGAGGTGACCTGACTGGGTGCTGGAGGAGGTGACCTGGCTGGCCCCTGCCCCTAACCTGGAGGAGGCGAGCTGGCCGGCTGCTGGAGGGGTCGCAACCCTCTGCCACTGTCCTAGTGGAGGCGACGTAACTGGCTGCTGGAGGAGGCGACCTGACTGGGTGCTGGAGGAGGTGACCTGGCTGGCCCCTGAACCTAACCTGGAGGAGGCGACCTGGCCGGCTGTTGAAGGAGGTGACCTGGCTGGCATCTGGAGGAGGTGACTTGGCTGGCCCCTGCCCCTAACCTGGAGGAGGCGACCTTGCCGGCTATTGGAGGAGGCGACCTGGCTGGCTGCTGGAGGAGGCGACCTGGCTGGGTAATGGAGGAGGTGACCTGGCTGGCAGCTGGAGGAGGTGACCTGGCTGGCCCCTGCCCCTAACCTGGAGGAGGCGAGCTGGCCGGCTGCTGGAGGGGGCGAAACCCTCTGCCACTGTCCTAGTGGAGGCGACCTAACTGGCTGTTGGAGGAGGCGACCTGGCTGGGTGCTGGAGGAGGTGACCTGGCTGGGTGCTGGAGGAGGCGACCTGGCTGGGCCCTGCCCCTAACCAGGAGGAGGCGACCTGGATGGCTGCTGGAGGAGGCGCAACCTTCTGCCACTATCCTAGTGGAGGCGACCTAACTGGCTGCTGGAGGAGGCGACCTGACTGGGTGCTGGAGGAGGCGACCTGGCTGGGTGCTGGAGGAGGTGACATGGCTGGCTGCTGGAGGAGGCTCAACCCTCTGCCACTATCCTAGTGGAGGCGACCTGACTGGCTGCTGGTGGAGACGACCTGGCTGGGTGCTGGAGTGCTGGAGGAGGCGACCTGGCTGGGTAATGGAGGAGGTGACCTGTCTGGCAGCTGGAGGAGGTGACCTGGCTGGCTGCTGCCCCTAACCTGGAGGAGGCGACCTGGCTGGCAGCTGGAGGAGGTGACCTGGCTGGCTGCTGGAGGAGGCTCAACCCTCTGCCACTATCCTAGTGGAGGCGACCTGACTGGCTGCTGGTGGAGGTGACCTGGCTGGCCCCTGCCCCTAACCTGGAGGAGGCGAAATGGCCGGCTGCTGGAGGGGTCGCAACCCTCAGCCACTGTCCTAGTGGAGGCGACGTAACTGGCTGCTGGAGGAGGCGACCTGACTGGGAACTGGAGGAGGTGACCTGGCTGGCCCCTGCCCCTAACCTGGAGGAGGCGACCTGGCCGGCTGTTGAAGGAGGTGACCTGGCTGACATCTGGAGGAGGTGACCTGGCTGACATCTGGAGGAGGTGACCTGGCTGGCCCCTGCCCCTAACCTGGAGGAGGCGACCTGGCTGGGTAATGGAGGAGGTGACCTGGCTGGCAGCTGGAGGAGGTGACCTGGCTGGCCCCTGCCCCTAACCTGGAGGAGGCGAGCTGGCCGGCTGCTGGAGGGGGCGAAACCCTCTGCCACTGTCCTAGTGGAGGCGACCTAACTGGCTGCTGGAGGAGGCGACCTGACTGGGTGCTGGAGGAGGCGACCTGGCTGGGTGCTGGAGGAGGTGACATGGCTGGCCCCTGCCCCTAACCTGGAGAAGGCGACCTGGCAGGCTGCTGGAGGAGGTGACCTGCCTGGCTGCAGCCCCTAACCTGGAGGAGGCGACCTGGCTGGCAGCTGGAGGAGGTGACCTGGGTGGGTGCTGGAGGAGGTGACCTGGCTGGATGCTGCCCCTAACCTGGAGGAGGTGGCCTGGCTGGCTGCAAGAGGCGCACACCCCTGCCCTGACCGGGAGGATGCGACCTGGCCGGCGACTGGAGAAGGCGACCTGGCTGGCAGTTGGAGGAGGTGATCTGGCTGGCCCCTGCCCCTAACCTGGAGGAGGCGACCTGGCTGGCTGCTGGAGGAGGCGCAACCCTCTGCCACTATCCTAGTGGAGGCGACCTGACTGGCTGCTGGAGAAGGCGACCTGGCTGGGTGCTGGAGGAGGTGACCTGGCTGGATGCTGCACCTAACCTGTAGGAGGCGACCTGGCTGGCAGCTGGAGGAGGTGACCTGGCTGGGTGCTGGAGGAGGTGACCTGGCTGGATGCTGCCCCTAACCTGGAGGAGGCGAATTGGTCGGCTGCTGGAGGAGGCGACCAGGCTGGCAGCTGGAGGAGGTGGCCTGGCTGGCAGCTGGAGGAGGTGACCTGGCTGGCCCCTGCCTCTAACCTGGAGGAGGCGAATTGGCCAGCTGCTGGAGGAGGCGACCTGGCTGGCTGCTGGAGGAGGCGACCTGCCTGGGTGCTGGCTGCTGGAGGAGGTGACCTGGCCGGCTGCTGGAGGAGGTGACCTGGCTGGCCCCTGCCCCTGACCCGGCCCCTGCCCCTGACCAGGAGGAGGTGACCTGACTGGGTGCTGGAGGAGGTGACCTGGATGGGTGCTGGAGGAGGTGACCTGGCTGACCCCTGCCCCCAACCTGGAGGAGGCGACATGGCCGGCTGCTGGAGGAGGAGACCTGGCTGGCCCCTGCCCCTAACCTGGAGGAAGCGACCTGACCGGCGACTGGAGGAGGTGACCTGACTGGCCCCTGCCCCTAGCCTGGAGGAGGCGACCTGGCTGGCTGCTGGAGGAGGCGCAACCCTCTGCCACTATCCTAGTGGAGGCGACCTGACTGGCTGCTGGAGGAGGCGACCTGGCTGGGTGCTGGAGGAGGTGACCTGGCTGGATGCTGCCCCTAACCTGGAGGAGGCGACCTGGCTGGCAGCTGGAGGAGGTGACCTGGCTGGGTGCTGGAGGAGGTGACCTGGCTGGATGCGGCCCCTAACCTGGAGGAGGCGAATTGGTCGGCAGCTGGAGGAGGCAACCTGGCAGGCTGCTGGAGGAGGCGACCAGGCTGGCAGCTGGAGGAGGTGGCCTGGCTGGCAGCTGGAGGAGGTGACCTGGCTGGCCCCTGCCTCTAACCTGGAGGAGGCGAATTGGCCAGCTGCTGGAGGAGGCGACCTGGCTGGCTGCTGGAGGAGGCGACCTGCCTGGGTGCTGGCTGCTGGAGGAGGTGACCTGGCCGGCTGCTGGAGGAGGTGACCTGGCTGGCCCCTGCCCCTGACCCGGCCCCTGCCCCTGACCAGGAGGAGGTGACCTGACTGGGTGCTGGAGGAGGTGACCTGGATGGGTGCTGGAGGAGGTGACCTGGCTGACCCCTGCCCCCAACCTGGAGGAGGCGACATGGCCGGCTGCTGGAGGAGGAGACCTGGCTGGCCCCTGCCCCTAACCTGGAGGAAGCGACCTGACCGGCGACTGGAGGAGGTGACCTGACTGGCCCCTGCCCCTAGCCTGGAGGAGGCGACCTGGCTGGCTGCTGGAGGAGGCGCAACCCTCTGCCACTATCCTAGTGGAGGCGACCTGACTGGCTGCTGGAGGAGGCGACCTGGCTGGGTGCTGGAGGAGGTGACCTGGCTGGATGCTGCCCCTAACCTGGAGGAGGCGACCTGGCTGGCAGCTGGAGGAGGTGACCTGGCTGGGTGCTGGAGGAGGTGACCTGGCTGGATGCGGCCCCTAACCTGGAGGAGGCGAATTGGTCGGCAGCTGGAGGAGGCAACCTGGCAGGCTGCTGGAGGAGGCGACCAGGCTGGCAGCTGGAGGAGGTGGCCTGGCTGGCAGCTGGAGGAGGTGACCTGGCTGGCCCCTGCCTCTAACCTGGAGGAGGCGAATTGGCCAGCTGCTGGAGGAGGCGACCTGGCTGGCTGCTGGAGGAGGCGACCTGCCTGGGTGCTGGCTGCTGGAGGAGGTGACCTGGCCGGCTGCTGGAGGAGGTGACCTGGCTGGCCCCTGCCCCTGACCCGGCCCCTGCCCCTGACCAGGAGGAGGTGACCTGACTGGGTGCTGGAGGAGGTGACCTGGATGGGTGCTGGAGGAGGTGACCTGGGTGACCCCTGCCCCCAACCTGGAGGAGGCGACATGGCCGGCTGCTGGAGGAGGAGACTTGGCTGGCCCCTGCCCCTAACCTGGAGGAAGCGACCTGGCTGGCTGCTGGAGGAGGCGCAACCCTCTGCCACTATCCTAGTGGAGGCGACCTGACTGGCTGCTGGAGGAGGCGACCTGGCTGGGTGCTGGAGGAGGTGACCTGGCTGGTCCCTGCCCCTAACCTGGAGGAGGCGACCTGGCTGGCAGCTGGAGGAGGTGACCTGGCTGGGTGCTGGAGGAGGTGACCTGGCTGGATGCTGCCCCTAACCTGGAGGAGGCGATCTGGCCGACTGCTGAAGGAGGTGACCTGGCCGGCTGCTGGAGGAGGCGACCTGGCTGGCAGCTGGAGGAGGTGACCTGGCTGGGTGCTGGAGGAGGTGACCTGGCTGGATGCTGCCCCTAACCTGGAGGAGGCGACCTGGCCGACTGCTGAAGGAGGTGACCCGGCCGGCTGCTGGAGGAGGCGACCTGGCTGGCAGCTGGAGGAGGTGGCCTGGCTGGCAGCTGGAGGAGGTGACCTGGCTGGCAGCTGGAGGAGGTGACCTGGCTGGCCCCTGCCTCTAACCTGGAGGAGGCGAATTGGCCAGCTGCTGGAGAAGGCGACCTGGCTGGGTGCTGGCTGCTGGAGGAGGTGACCTGGCTGGCCCCTGCCCCTGACCCGGCTCCTGCGCCTGACCAGGAGGAGGTGACCTGACTGGGTGCTGGAGGAGGTGACCTGAATGGGTGCTGGAGGAGGTGACCTGGCTGACCCCTGCCACCAACCTGGAGGAGGCGACCTGTCCGGCTGCTGGAGGAGGTGACCTGGCTGGCCCCTGCCCCTAATCTGGAGGAGGCGACCTGACCGGCGACTGGAGAAGGTGACCTGGCTGGCCCCTGCCCCTAACCTGGAGGAGGCAACCTGGCTGGCTGCTGGAGGAGGCGCAACCCTCTGCCACTATCCTAGTGGAGGCGACCTGACTGGCTGCTGGAGGAGGCGACCTGGCTGGGTGCTGGAGGAGGTGACCTGGCTGGCCCCTGCCCCTAACCTGGAGGAGGCGACCTGGCTGGCAGCTGGAGGAGGTGACCTGGCTGGGTGCTGGAGGAGGTGACCTGGCTGGATGCTGCCCCTAACCTGGAGGAGGCGACCTGGCCGGCTGCTGGAGGAGGCGATCTGGCTGGCTGCTGGATGAGGCGACCTGGCTGGCTGCTGGACGAGGTGACCTGGCTGGGCCCTGCCCCTAACCAGGAGGAGGCGACCTGGATGGCTGCTGGAGAAGGCGCAACCTTCTGCCACTATCCTAGAGGAGGCGACCTAACTGGCTGCTGGAGGAGGCGACCTGACAGGGTGCTGGAGGAGGCGACCTGGCTGGGTGCTGGAGGAGGTGACCTGGCTGGCCCCTGCCCCTAACCTGGAGGAGGCGACCTGGCCGGCTGCTGAAGGAGGTGACCTGGCTGGCCCCTGCCCCTAGTGGAGGCGACCTAACTGGCTGTTGGAGGAGGTGACCTGGCTGGCAGCTGGAGGAGGTGACCTGGCTGGCCCCTGCCCCTAACCTGGAGGAGTCGACCTTGCCGGCTGTTGGAGGAGGCGACCTGGCTGGCTGCTGGAGGAGGCGACCTGGCTGGCCCCTGCCCCTAACCTGGAGGAGTCGACCTTGCCGGCTGTTGGAGGAGGCGACCTGGCTGGCTGCTGGAGGAGGCGACCTGGCTGGGTAATGGAGGAGGTGACCTGGCTGACATCTGGAGGAGGTGACCTGGCTGGCTGCTGGAGGAGGCGACCTGGCTGGGTGCTGGAGGAGGTGACCTGGCTTGTCCCTGCCCCTAACCTGGAGGAGGCGACCTGTCCGGCTGTTGGAGGAGGCGACCTGGCTGGCTGCTGGAGGAGGCGACCTGGCTGGGTGCTGGAGGAGGTGACCTGGCTGACCCCTGCCCCCAACCTGGAGGAGGCGACCTGGCTGGCAGCTGGAGGAGGTGACCTGGCTGGGTGCTGGAGGAGGTGACCTGGCTGGGCCCTGCCCCTAACCTGGAGGAGGCGACCTGGCCGGCTGCTGGATGAGGTGACCTGGCTGGCTGCTGGAGGAGGTGACCTGGCTGGGTGCTGGAGGAGGCGACCTGGCTGGGTGCTGGAGGAGGTGAGCTGGCTGGTCCCTGCCCCTAACCTGGGGGAGGCGACCTGTCCGGCTGTTGGAGGAGGCGACCTGGCTGGCTGCTGGAGGAGGCGACCTGGCTGGGTGCTGGAGGAGGTGACCTGGCTGGGTGCTGGAGGAGGTGACCTGGCTGACCCCTGCCCCCAACCTGGAGGAGGCGACCTGGCTGGCAGCTGGAGGAGGTGACCTGGCTGGCAGCTTGAGGAGGTGACCTGGCTGGCCCCTGCC
Source organism: Drosophila ananassae (assembly GCF_017639315.1). Lineage (NCBI taxonomy): Eukaryota > Metazoa > Arthropoda > Insecta > Diptera > Drosophilidae > Drosophila > Drosophila ananassae. The sequence continues at coordinate 20,325,776 of NC_057931.1, forward strand.
CCTAACCTGGAGGAGGTGACCTGGCCGGCTGTTGGAGGAGGTGACCTGGCTGACCCCTGTCCCTAACCTGGAGGAGGCGACCTGGCCGGGTGCTGGAGGAGGTGACCTGGCTGGTCCCTGCCCCTAACCTGGAGGAGGCGACCTGGCTGGCAGCTGGAGGAGGTGACCTGGCTGGCCCCTGCCCCTAACCTGTCCGGCTGTTGGAGGAGGCGACCTGGCTGGGTGCTGGAGGAGGTGACCTGGCTGGGTGCTGGAGGAGGTGCACCCAACTTGGCATCACCCTGCTGGAGGAAAAGCGGTTAATTTTTTTGAATTGTTTATTTTTTATTCAGATCGGTTAATTATTCGCCACCTGTTCTGACTAGAGGTGGGGATCTATCGATAGTCGGCACCATCTGTTGCGAGCGATAGTTTTTCTCAAACTACCAAGTTCCCCACCTCTAGTACTGGCTAAGCCTATATAAGGCGGAAATTCACAACCCTTCAGGCACTTTCTTCTCGGCGGGGAGACCGGCCGGATTGGCCGGCGACTGGAGGAGGTGCACTCCCCTGGTCGGAGGCGACCTGGCTGGCTGCTGGAGGAGGCGACCTGCCTGGGTGCTGGCTGCTGGAGGAGGTGACCTGGCCGGCTGCTGGAGGAGGTGACCTGGCTGGCCCCTGCCCCTGACCCGGCCCCTGCCCCTGACCAGGAGGAGGTGACCTGACTGGGTGCTGGAGGAGGTGACCTGGATGGGTGCTGGAGGAGGTGACCTGGGTGACCCCTGCCCCCAACCTGGAGGAGGCGACATGGCCGGCTGCTGGAGGAGGAGACTTGGCTGGCCCCTGCCCCTAACCTGGAGGAAGCGACCTGGCTGGCTGCTGGAGGAGGCGCAACCCTCTGCCACTATCCTAGTGGAGGCGACCTGACTGGCTGCTGGAGGAGGCGACCTGGCTGGGTGCTGGAGGAGGTGACCTGGCTGGTCCCTGCCCCTAACCTGGAGGAGGCGACCTGGCTGGCAGCTGGAGGAGGTGACCTGGCTGGGTGCTGGAGGAGGTGACCTGGCTGGATGCTGCCCCTAACCTGGAGGAGGCGATCTGGCCGACTGCTGAAGGAGGTGACCTGGCCGGCTGCTGGAGGAGGCGACCTGGCTGGCAGCTGGAGGAGGTGACCTGGCTGGGTGCTGGAGGAGGTGACCTTTCTGGGCCCTGCCCCTAACCTGGAGGAGGCGACCTGGCCGGCTGCTGGATGAGGTGACCTGGCTGGCTGCTGGAGGAGGTGACCTGGCTGGGTGCTGGAGGAGGCGACCTGGCTGGGTGCTGGAGGAGGTGACCTGGCTGGGTGCTGGAGGAGGTGACCTGGCTGGTCCCTGCCCCTAACCTGGAGGAGGCGACCTGGCTGGCAGCTGGAGGAGGTGACCTGGCTGGCTGCTGGAGGAGGCTCAACCCTCTGCCACTATCGTAGTGGAGGCGACCTGTCTGGCTGCTGGTGGAGGCGACCTGGCTGGGTGCTGGAGTGCTGGAGGAGGCGACCTGGCTGGGTAATGGAGGAGGTGACCTGTCTGGCAGCTGGAGGAGGTGACCTGGCTGGCTGCTGGAGGAGGCTCAACCCTCTGCCACTATCGTAGTGGAGGCGACCTGTCTGGCTGCTGGTGGAGGCGACCTGGCTGGGTGCTGGAGTGCTGGAGGAGGCGACCTGGCTGGCCCCTACCCCTAACCTGGAGGAGGCGACCTGGCCGGCTGCTGAAGGAGGTGACCTGGCTGGCCCCTGCCCCTAGTGGAGGCGACCTAACTGGCTGTTGGAGGAGGTGACCTGGCTGGCAGCTGGAGGAGGTGACCTGGCTGGCCCCTGCCCCTAACCTGGAGGAGGCGACCTGGCCGTCTGTTGGAGGAGGTGACCTGGCTGGCAGCTGGAGGAGGTGACCTGGCTGGCCCCTGCCCCTAACCTAGAGTTACCTGGCTGGCTGCTGCAGGAGGCGCACACCCCTGCCCATGTCCCTGACCGGGAGGAGGCGACCTGGTTGGCTGCTGGAGGAGGCGCAACCACCTGCCCCTGACCTGAAGGAGGCAACCTGGACGGCTGCTGAAGGAGGTGACCTGGCTGGGCCCTGCCCCTAACCTGGAGGATGCGACCTGGCCGGCTGCTGGAGGAGGCGACCTGGCTGGCTGCTGGATGAGGCGACCTGGCTGGCTGCTGGACGAGGCGACCTGGCTGGCTGCTGGACGAGGTGACCTGGCTGGGCCCTGCCCCTAACCAGGAGGAGGCGACCTATATGGCTGCTGGAGGAGGCGACCTGACTGGGTGCTGGAGGAGGCGACCTGGCTGGGTGCTGGAGGAGGTGACATGGCTGGCCCCTGCCCCTAACCTGGAGGAGGTGACCTGGCTGGGTGCTGGAGGAGGTGACCTGGCTGGTCCCTGCCCCTAACCTGGAGGAGGCGACCTGGCTGGCAGCTGGAGGAGGTGACCTGGCTGGCTGCTGGAGGAGGCTCAACCCTCTGCCACTATCGTAGTGGAGGCGACCTGTCTGGCTGCTGGTGGAGGCGACCTGGCTGGGTGCTGGAGTGCTGGAGGAGGCGACCTGGCTGGGTAATGGAGGAGGTGACCTGTCTGGCAGCTGGAGGAGGTGACCTGGCTGGCTGCTGGAGGAGGCTCAACCCTCTGCCACTATCGTAGTGGAGGCGACCTGTCTGGCTGCTGGTGGAGGCGACCTGGCTGGGTGCTGGAGTGCTGGAGGAGGCGACCTGGCTGGCCCCTACCCCTAACCTGGAGGAGGCGACCTGGCCGGCTGCTGAAGGAGGTGACCTGGCTGGCCCCTGCCCCTAGTGGAGGCGACCTAACTGGCTGTTGGAGGAGGTGACCTGGCTGGCAGCTGGAGGAGGTGACCTGGCTGGCCCCTGCCCCTAACCTGGAGGAGGCGACCTGGCCGTCTGTTGGAGGAGGTGACCTGGCTGGCAGCTGGAGGAGGTGACCTGGCTGGCCCCTGCCCCTAACCTAGAGTTACCTGGCTGGCTGCTGCAGGAGGCGCACACCCCTGCCCATGTCCCTGACCGGGAGGAGGCGACCTGGTTGGCTGCTGGAGGAGGCGCAACCACCTGCCCCTGACCTGAAGGAGGCAACCTGGACGGCTGCTGAAGGAGGTGACCTGGCTGGGCCCTGCCCCTAACCTGGAGGATGCGACCTGGCCGGCTGCTGGAGGAGGCGACCTGGCTGGCTGCTGGATGAGGCGACCTGGCTGGCTGCTGGACGAGGCGACCTGGCTGGCTGCTGGACGAGGTGACCTGGCTGGGCCCTGCCCCTAACCAGGAGGAGGCGACCTATATGGCTGCTGGAGGAGGCGACCTGACTGGGTGCTGGAGGAGGCGACCTGGCTGGGTGCTGGAGGAGGTGACATGGCTGGCCCCTGCCCCTAACCTGGAGGAGGCGACCTGGCCGGCTGCTGGAGGAGGTGACCTGGCTGGCTGCTGCCCCTAACCTGGAGGAGGCGACCTGGCTGGCAGCTGGAGGAGGTGACCTGGCTGGCTGCTGGAGGAGGCTCAACCCTCTGCCACTATCCTAGTGGAGGCGACCTGACTGGCTGCTGGTGGAGGCGACCTGGCTGGGTGCTGGAGTGCTGGAGGAGGCGACCTGGCTGGGTAATGGAGGAGGTGACCTGTCTGGCAGCTGGAGGAGGTGACCTGGCTGGCTGCTGGAGGAGGCTCAACCCTCTGCCACTATCGTAGTGGAGGCGACCTGTCTGGCTGCTGGTGGAGGCGACCTGGCTGGGTGCTGGAGTGCTGGAGGAGGCGACCTGGCTGGCCCCTACCCCTAACCTGGAGGAGGCGACCTGGCCGGCTGCTGAAGGAGGTGACCTGGCTGGCCCCTGCCCCTAGTGGAGGCGACCTAACTGGCTGCTGGAGGAGGTGACCTGGCTGGCTGCTGCCCCTAACCTGGAGGAGGCGACCTGGCTGGCAGCTGGAGGAGGTGACCTGGCTGGCTGCTGGAGGAGGCGCAACCTTCTGCCACTATCCTAGTGGAGGCGACCTAACTGGCTGCTGGAGGAGGCGACTTGACTGGGTGCTGGAGGAGGCGACCTGGCTGGGTGCTGGAGGAGGTGACATGGCTGGCCCCTGCCCCTAACCTGGAGGAGGCGACCTGGCCGGCTGCTGGAGGAGGTGACCTGGCTGGCTGCTGCCCCTAACCTGGAGGAGGCGACCTGGCTGGCAGCTGGAGGAGGTGACCTGGCTGGCTGCTGGAGGAGGCTCAACCCTCTGCCACTATCCTAGTGGAGGCGACCTGACTGGCTGCTGGTGGAGGCGACCTGGCTGGGTGCTGGAGTGCTGGAGGAGGCGACCTGGCTGGGTAATGGAGGAGGTGACCTGTCTGGCAGCTGGAGGAGGTGACCTGGCTGGCTGCTGGAGGAGGCTCAACCCTCTGCCACTATCGTAGTGGAGGCGACCTGTCTGGCTGCTGGTGGAGGCGACCTGGCTGGGTGCTGGAGTGCTGGAGGAGGCGACCTGGCTGGCCCCTACCCCTAACCTGGAGGAGGCGACCTGGCCGGCTGCTGAAGGAGGTGACCTGGCTGGCCCCTGCCCCTAGTGGAGGCGACCTAACTGGCTGTTGGAGGAGGTGACCTGGCTGGCAGCTGGAGGAGGTGCCCTGGCTGGCCCCTGCCCCTAACCTGGAGGAGGCGACCTGGCCGTCTGTTGGAGGAGGTGACCTGGCTGGCAGCTGGAGGAGGTGACCTGGCTGGCCCCTGCCCCTAACCTGGAGGAGTCGACCTTTCCGGCTGTTGGAGGAGGCGACCTGGCTGGCAGCTGGAGGAGGTGACCTGGCTGGCTGCTGGAGGAGGCTCAACCCTCTGCCACTATCCTAGTGGAGGCGACCTGACTGGCTGCTGGTGGAGGCGACCTGGCTGGGTGCTGGAGTGCTGGAGGAGGCGACCTGGCTGGGTAATGGAGGAGGTGACCTGTCTGGCAGCTGGAGGAGGTGACCTGGCTGGCTGCTGGAGGAGGCTCAACCCTCTGCCACTATCCTAGTGGAGGCGACCTGACTGGCTGCTGGTGGAGGCGACCTAACTGGCTGTTGGAGGAGGTGACCTGGCTGGCAGCTGGAGGAGGTGACCTGGCTGGCCCCTGCCCCTAACCTGGAGGAGGCGACCTGGCCGTCTGTTGGAGGAGGTGACCTGGCTGGCAGCTGGAGGAGGTGACCTGGCTGGCCCCTGCCCCTAACCTGGAGGAGTCGACCTTTCCGGCTGTTGGAGGAGGCGACCTGGCTGGCAGCTGGAGGAGGTGACCTGGCTGGCTGCTGGAGGAGGCTCAACCCTCTGCCACTATCCTAGTGGAGGCGACCTGACTGGCTGCTGGTGGAGGCGACCTGGCTGGGTGCTGGAGTGCTGGAGGAGGCGACCTGGCTGGGTAATGGAGGAGGTGACCTGTCTGGCAGCTGGAGGAGGTGACCTGGCTGGCTGCTGGAGGAGGCTCAACCCTCTGCCACTATCCTAGTGGAGGCGACCTGACTGGCTGCTGGTGGAGGTGACCTGGCTGGCCCCTGCCCCTAACCTGGAGGAAGCGAGCTGGCCGGCTGCTGGAGGGGTCGCAACCCTCTGCCACTGTCCTAGTGGAGGCGACGTAACTGGCTGCTGGAGGAGGCGACCTGACTGGGTGCTGGAGGAGGTGACCTGGCTGGCCCCTGAACCTAACCTGGAGGAGGCGACCTTGCCGGCTATTGGAGGAGGCGACCTGGCCGGCTGCTGGAGGAGGTGACCTGGCTGGCCCCTGCCCCTAACCTGAAGGAGGCGACCTGGCTGGCTGCTGGAGGAGGTGATTTGGCTGGCCACTGCCCCTAACCTGGAGGAGGCGACCTGGCCGGCTGTTGGAGGAGGTGACCTGGCTGGCAGCTGGAGGAGGTGACCTGGCTGGCCCCTGCCCCTAACCTAGAGTTACCTGGCTGGCTGCTGCAGGAGGCGCACACCCCTGCCCATGTCCCTGACCGGGAGGAGGCGACCTGGTTGGCTGCTGGAGGAGGCGCAACCACCTGCCCCTGACCTGAAGGAGGCAACCTGGACGGCTGCTGAAGGAGGTGACCTGGCTGGGCCCTGCCCCTAACCTGGAGGATGCGACCTGGCCGGCTGCTGGAGGAGGCGACCTGGCTGGCTGCTGGATGAGGCGACCTGGCTGGCTGCTGGACGAGGCGACCTGGCTGGCTGCTGGACGAGGTGACCTGGCTGGGCCCTGCCCCTAACCAGGAGGAGGCGACCTATATGGCTGCTGGAGGAGGCGACCTGACTGGGTGCTGGAGGAGGCGACCTGGCTGGGTGCTGGAGGAGGTGACATGGCTGGCCCCTGCCCCTAACCTGGAGGAGGCGACCTGGCCGGCTGCTGGAGGAGGTGACCTGGCTGGCTGCTGCCCCTAACCTGGAGGAGGCGACCTGGCTGGCAGCTGGAGGAGGTGACCTGGCTGGCTGCTGGAGGAGGCTCAACCCTCTGCCACTATCCTAGTGGAGGCGACCTGACTGGCTGCTGGTGGAGGCGACCTGGCTGGGTGCTGGAGTGCTGGAGGAGGCGACCTGGCTGGGTAATGGAGGAGGTGACCTGTCTGGCAGCTGGAGGAGGTGACCTGGCTGGCTGCTGGAGGAGGCTCAACCCTCTGCCACTATCGTAGTGGAGGCGACCTGTCTGGCTGCTGGTGGAGGCGACCTGGCTGGGTGCTGGAGTGCTGGAGGAGGCGACCTGGCTGGCCCCTACCCCTAACCTGGAGGAGGCGACCTGGCCGGCTGCTGAAGGAGGTGACCTGGCTGGCCCCTGCCCCTAGTGGAGGCGACCTAACTGGCTGTTGGAGGAGGTGACCTGGCTGGCAGCTGGAGGAGGTGACCTGGCTGGCCCCTGCCCCTAACCTGGAGGAGGCGACCTGGCCGTCTGTTGGAGGAGGTGACCTGGCTGGCAGCTGGAGGAGGTGACCTGGCTGGCCCCTGCCCCTAACCTGGAGGAGTCGACCTTTCCGGCTGTTGGAGGAGGCGACCTGGCTGGCAGCTGGAGGAGGTGACCTGGCTGGCTGCTGGAGGAGGCTCAACCCTCTGCCACTATCCTAGTGGAGGCGACCTGACTGGCTGCTGGTGGAGGTGACCTGGCTGGCCCCTGCCCCTAACCAGGAGGAAGCGAGCTGGCCGGCTGCTGGAGGGGTCGCCACCCTCTGCCACTGTCCTAGTGGAGGCGACGTAACTGGCTGCTGGAGGAGGCGACCTGACTGGGTGCTGGAGGAGGTGACCTGGCTGGCCCCTGAACCTAACCTGGAGGAGGCGACCTGGCCGGCTGTTGAAGGAGGTGACCTGGCTGGCATCTGGAGGAGGTGACTTGGCTGGGTAATGGAGGAGGTGACCTGGCTGGCAGCTGGAGGAGGTGACCTGGCTGGCCCCTGCCCCTAACCTGGAGGAGGCGACCTTGCCGGCTATTGGAGGAGGCGACCTGGCCGGCTGCTGGAGGAGGTGACCTGGCTGGCCCCTGCCCCTAACCTGAAGGAGGCGACCTGGCTGGCTGCTGGAGGAGGTGATTTGGCTGGCCACTGCCCCTAACCTGGAGGAGGCGACCTGGCCGGCTGTTGGAGGAGGTGACCTGGCTGGCAGCTGGAGGAGGTGACCTGGCTGGCCCCTGCCCCTAACCTAGAGTTACCTGGCTGGCTGCTGCAGGAGGCGCACACCCCTGCCCATGTCCCTGACCGGGAGGAGGCGACCTGGTTGGCTGCTGGAGGAGGCGCAACCACCTGCCCCTGACCTGAAGGAGGCAACCTGGACGGCTGCTGAAGGAGGTGACCTGGCTGGGCCCTGCCCCTAACCTGGAGGATGCGACCTGGCCGGCTGCTGGAGGAGGCGACCTGGCTGGCTGCTGGATGAGGCGACCTGGCTGGCTGCTGGACGAGGCGACCTGGCTGGCTGCTGGACGAGGTGACCTGGCTGGGCCCTGCCCCTAACCAGGAGGCGGCGACCTATATGGCTGCTGGAGGAGGCGCACCCTTCTGCCACTATCCTAGTGGAGGCGACCTAACTGGCTGCTGGAGGAGGCGACCTGACTGGGTGCTGGAGGAGGCGACCTGGCTGGGTGCTGGAGGAGGTGACATGGCTGGCCCCTGCCCCTAACCTGGAGGAGGCGACCTGGCCGGCTGCTGGAGGAGGTGACCTGGCTGGCTGCTGCCCCTAACCTGGAGGAGGCGACCTGGCTGGCAGCTGGAGGAGGTGACCTGGCTGGCTGCTGGATGAGGCGACCTGGCTGGCTGCTGGACGAGGTGACCTGGCTGGGCCCTGCCCCTAACCAGGAGGAGGCGACCTGGATGGCTGCTGGAGGAGGCGCAACCTTCTGCCACTATCCTAGTGGAGGCGACCTAACTGGCTGCTGGAGGAGGCGACTTGACTGGGTGCTGGAGGAGGCGACCTGGCCGGCTGTTGGAGGAGGTGACCTGGCTGGCAGCTGGAGGAGGTGACCTGGCTGGCCCCTGCCCCTAACCTAGAGTTACCTGGCTGGCTGCTGCAGGAGGCGCACACCCCTGCCCATGTCCCTGACCGGGAGGAGGCGACCTGGTTGGCTGCTGGAGGAGGCGCAACCACCTGCCCCTGACCTGAAGGAGGCAACCTGGACGGCTGCTGAAGGAGGTGACCTGGCTGGGCCCTGCCCCTAACCTGGAGGATGCGACCTGGCCGGCTGCTGGAGGAGGCGACCTGGCTGGCTGCTGGATGAGGCGACCTGGCTGGCTGCTGGACGAGGTGACCTGGCTGGGCCCTGCCCCTAACCAGGAGGAGGCGACCTGGATGGCTGCTGGAGGAGGCGCAACCTTCTGCCACTATCCTAGTGGAGGCGACCTAACTGGCTGCTGGAGGAGGCGACTTGACTGGGTGCTGGAGGAGGCGACCTGGCTGGGTGCTGGAGGAGGTGACATGGCTGGCCCCTGCCCCTAACCTGGAGGAGGCGACCTGGCCGGCTGCTGGAGGAGGTGACCTGGCTGGCTGCTGCCCCTAACCTGGAGGAGGCGACCTGGCTGGCAGCTGGAGGAGGTGACCTGGCTGGCTGCTGGAGGAGGCTCAACCCTCTGCCACTATCCTAGTGGAGGCGACCTGACTGGCTGCTGGTGGAGGCGACCTGGCTGGGTGCTGGAGTGCTGGAGGAGGCGACCTGGCTGGGTAATGGAGGAGGTGACCTGTCTGGCAGCTGGAGGAGGTGACCTGGCTGGCTGCTGGAGGAGGCTCAACCCTCTGCCACTATCGTAGTGGAGGCGACCTGTCTGGCTGCTGGTGGAGGCGACCTGGCTGGGTGCTGGAGTGCTGGAGGAGGCGACCTGGCTTGCCCCTACCCCTAACCTGGAGGAGGCGACCTGGCCGGCTGCTGAAGGAGGTGACCTGGCTGGCCCCTGCCCCTAGTGGAGGCGACCTAACTGGCTGTTGGAGGAGGTGACCTGGCTGGCAGCTGGAGGAGGTGACCTGGCTGGCCCCTGCCCCTAACCTGGAGGAGGCGACCTGGCCGTCTGTTGGAGGAGGTGACCTGGCTGGCAGCTGGAGGAGGTGACCTGGCTGGCCCCTGCCCCTAACCTGGAGGAGTCGACCTTTCCGGCTGTTGGAGGAGGCGACCTGGCTGGCAGCTGGAGGAGGTGACCTGGCTGGCTGCTGGAGGAGGCTCAACCCTCTGCCACTATCCTAGTGGAGGCGACCTGACTGGCTGCTGGTGGAGGCGACCTGGCTGGGTGCTGGAGTGCTGGAGGAGGCGACCTGGCTGGGTAATGGAGGAGGTGACCTGTCTGGCAGCTGGAGGAGGTGACCTGGCTGGCTGCTGGAGGAGGCTCAACCCTCTGCCACTATCCTAGTGGAGGCGACCTGACTGGCTGCTGGTGGAGGTGACCTGGCTGGCCCCTGCCCCTAACCTGGAGGAAGCGAGCTGGCCGGCTGCTGGAGGGTTCGCAACCCTCTGCCACTGTCCTAGTGGAGGCGACGTAACTGGCTGCTGGAGGAGGCGACCTGACTGGGTGCTGGAGGAGGTGACCTGGCTGGCCCCTGAACCTAACCTGGAGGAGGCGACCTGGCCGGCTGTTGAAGGAGGTGACCTGGCTGGCATCTGGAGGAGGTGACTTGGCTGGGTAATGGAGGAGGTGACCTGGCTGGCAGCTGGAGGAGGTGACCTGGCTGGCCCCTGCCCCTAACCTGGAGGAGGCGACCTTGCCGGCTATTGGAGGAGGCGACCTGGCCGGCTGCTGGAGGAGGTGACCTGGCTGGCCCCTGCCCCTAACCTGAAGGAGGCGACCTGGCTGGCTGCTGGAGGAGGTGATTTGGCTGGCCACTGCCCCTAACCTGGAGGAGGCGACCTGGCCGGCTGTTGGAGGAGGTGACCTGGCTGGCAGCTGGAGGAGGTGACCTGGCTGGCCCCTGCCCCTAACCTAGAGTTACCTGGCTGGCTGCTGCAGGAGGCGCACACCCCTGCCCATGTCCCTGACCGGGAGGAGGCGACCTGGTTGGCTGCTGGAGGAGGCGCAACCACCTGCCCCTGACCTGAAGGAGGCAACCTGGACGGCTGCTGAAGGAGGTGACCTGGCTGGGCCCTGCCCCTAACCTGGAGGATGCGACCTGGCCGGCTGCTGGAGGAGGCGACCTGGCTGGCTGCTGGATGAGGCGACCTGGCTGGCTGCTGGACGAGGCGACCTGGCTGGCTGCTGGACGAGGTGACCTGGCTGGGCCCTGCCCCTAACCAGGAGGAGGCGACCTATATGGCTGCTGGAGGAGGCGACCTGACTGGGTGCTGGAGGAGGCGACCTGGCTGGGTGCTGGAGGAGGTGACATGGCTGGCCCCTGCCCCTAACCTGGAGGTGGCGACCTGGCCGGCTGCTGGAGGAGGTGACCTGGCTGGCTGCTGCCCCTAACCTGGAGGAGGCGACCTGGCTGGCAGCTGGAGGAGGTGACCTGATTGGCTGCTGGAGGAGGCTCAACCCTCTGCCACTTCCTAGTGGAGGCGACCTGACTGGCTGCTGGTGGAGGCGACCTGGCTGGGTGCTGGAGTGCTGGAGGAGGCGACCTGGCTGGGTAATGGAGGAGGTGACCTGTCTGGCAGCTGGAGGAGGTGACCTGGCTGGCTGCTGGAGGAGGCTCAACCCTCTGCCACTATCGTAGTGGAGGCGACCTGTCTGGCTGCTGGTGGAGGCGACCTGGCTGGGTGCTGGAGTGCTGGAGGAGGCGACCTGGCTGGCCCCTACCCCTAACCTGGAGGAGGCGACCTGGCCGGCTGCTGAAGGAGGTGACCTGGCTGGCCCCTGCCCCTAGTGGAGGCGACCTAACTGGCTGTTGGAGGAGGTGACCTGGCTGGCAGCTGGAGGAGGTGACCTGGCTGGCCCCTGCCCCTAACCTGGAGGAGGCGACCTGGCCGTCTGTTGGAGGAGGTGACCTGGCTGGCAGCTGGAGGAGGTGACCTGGCTGGCCCCTGCCCCTAACCTGGAGGAGTCGACCTTTCCGGCTGTTGGAGGAGGCGACCTGGCTGGCAGCTGGAGGAGGTGACCTGGCTGGCTGCTGGAGGAGGCTCAACCCTCTGCCACTATCCTAGTGGAGGCGACCTGACTGGCTGCTGGTGGAGGCGACCTGGCTGGGTGCTGGAGTGCTGGAGGAGGCGACCTGGCTGGGTAATGGAGGAGGTGACCTGTCTGGCAGCTGGAGGAGGTGACCTGGCTGGCTGCTGGAGGAGGCTCAACCCTCTGCCACTATCCTAGTGGAGGCGACCTGACTGGCTGCTGGTGGAGGTGACCTGGCTGGCCCCTGCCCCTAACCTGGAGGAAGCGAGCTGGCCGGCTGCTGGAGGGGTCGCAACCCTCTGCCACTGTCCTAGTGGAGGCGACGTAACTGGCTGCTGGAGGAGGCGACCTGACTGGGTGCTGGAGGAGGTGACCTGGCTGGCCCCTGAACCTAACCTGGAGGAGGCGACCTGGCCGGCTGTTGAAGGAGGTGACCTGGCTGGCATCTGGAGGAGGTGACTTGGCTGGGTAATGGAGGAGGTGACCTGGCTGGCAGCTGGAGGAGGTGACCTGGCTGGCCCCTGCCCCTAACCTGGAGGAGGCGACCTTGCCGGCTATTGGAGGAGGCGACCTGGCCGGCTGCTGGAGGAGGTGACCAGGCTGGCCCCTGCCCCTAACCTGAAGGAGGCGACCTGGCTGGCTGCTGGAGGAGGTGATTTGGCTGGCCACTGCCCCTAACCTGGAGGAGGCGACCTGGCCGGCTGTTGGAGGAGGTGACCTGGCTGGCAGCTGGAGGAGGTGACCTGGCTGGCCCCTGCCCCTAACCTAGAGTTACCTGGCTGGCTGCTGCAGGAGGCGCACACCCCTGCCCATGTCCCTGACCGGGAGGAGGCGACCTGGTTGGCTGCTGGAGGAGGCGCAACCACCTGCCCCTGACCTGAAGGAGGCAACCTGGACGGCTGCTGAAGGAGGTGACCTGGCTGGGCCCTGCCCCTAACCTGGAGGATGCGACCTGGCCGGCTGCTGGAGGAGGCGACCTGGCTGGCTGCTGGATGAGGCGACCTGGCTGGCTGCTGGACGAGGCGACCTGGCTGGCTGCTGGACGAGGTGACCTGGCTGGGCCCTGCCCCTAACCAGGAGGCGGCGACCTATATGGCTGCTGGAGGAGGCGCAACCTTCTGCCACTATCCTAGTGGAGGCGACCTAACTGGCTGCTGGAGGAGGCGACCTGACTGGGTGCTGGAGGAGGCGACCTGGCTGGGTGCTGGAGGAGGTGACATGGCTGGCCCCTGCCCCTAACCTGGAGGAGGCGACCTGGCCGGCTGCTGGAGGAGGTGACCTGGCTGGCTGCTGCCCCTAACCTGGAGGAGGCGACCTGGCTGGCAGCTGGAGGAGGTGACCTGGCTGGCTGCTGGAGGAGGCTCAACCCTCTGCCACTATCCTAGTGGAGGCGACCTGACTGGCTGCTGGTGGAGGCGACCTGGCTGGGTGCTGGAGTGCTGGAGGAGGCGACCTGGCTGGGTAATTTAGGAGGTGACCTGTCTCGCAGCTGGAGGAGGTGACCTGGCTGGCTGCTGGAGGAGGCTCAACCCTCTGCCACTATCGTAGTGGAGGCGACCTGTCTGGCTGCTGGTGGAGGCGACCTGGCTGGGTGCTGGAGTGCTGGAGGAGGCGACCTGGCTGGCCCCTACCCCTAACCTGGAGGAGGCGACCTGGCCGGCTGCTGAAGGAGGTGACCTGGCTGGCCCCTGCCCCTAGTGGAGGCGACCTAACTGGCTGTTGGAGGAGGTGACCTGGCTGGCAGCTGGAGGAGGTGACCTGGCTGGCCCCTGCCCCTAACCTGGAGGAGTCGACCTTGCCGGCTGTTGGAGGACGCGACCTGGCTGGCTGCTGGAGGAGGCGACCTGGCTGGCCCCTGCCCCTAACCTGGAGGAGTCGACCTTGCCGGCTGTTGGAGGAGGCGACCTGGCTGGCTGCTGGAGGAGGCGACCTGGCTGGGTAATGGAGGAGGTGACCTGGCTGACATCTGGAGGAGGTGACCTGGCTGGCTGCTGGAGGAGGCGACCTGGCTGGGTGCTGGAGGAGGTGACCTGGCTGGCCCCTGCCCCTAACCTGGAGGAGGCGACCTGGCCGTCTGTTGGAGGAGGTGACCTGGCTGGCAGCTGGAGGAGGTGACCTGGCTGGCCACTGCCCCTAACCTGGAGGAGGCGACCTGGCCGGCTGCTGGAGGAGGCGACCTGGCTGGCTGCTGGAGGATGCGAGCTGGTCAACTGCTGGAGGGGGCGACCCCTCCTGACACTGCTGGAGGAGGCGCACCCAACTCGCCCTTACCCTGCTGGAGGTAAAGCGGTTACATTTTTTGTATTTAATTGTTCGTTTTTTATTCAGATCGGTAAATTATTTGCCACCTGTTCTGACTAGAGGTGGGGAACTATCGATAGTCGGCATCATCGGTAGCAAGCGATAGTTTTTCTCAAACTACCAAGTTCCCCACCTCTAGTACTGGCAAAGCCTATATAAGGCGGAACTACACAACCCCTCAGGCACTTTCTTCTCGGCGGGGAGACCGGCCGGACTGGCCGGCGACTGGAGGAGGTGCACTCCCCAGCCCCCACCCCTGACCAGGAGGTGGCGACCTGGCTGGCTGCTGGAGGAGGTGACCTGGCTGGTCCCTGCCACTTACCTGGAGAAGGCGACCTGGCTGGCTGCTGGAGGAGGTGATCTGGCTGGCTGCTGGAGGAGGTGACCTGGCTGGCCCCTGCCCCTAACCTGGAGTGACCTGGCTGGCTGCTGTTGGAGGCGACCTGGCTGGCAGCTGGAGGAGGCGACCTGGCTGGGTGCTGCAGGAGGTGACCTGGCTGGGCCCTGCCGCTAACCTGGAGGAGGCGACATGGCCGGCTGCTGGAGGAGGTGACCTTGCTGGCCCCTGCCCCTAACCTGGAGGAGGCGACCTGGCTGGAGGGTTGAGGAGAGGGTTGAGGAGGCTCAACCCTCTGCCACTATCCTAGTGGAGGCGACCTGACTGGCTGCTGGTGGAGGTGACCTGGCTGGCCCCTGCCCCTAACCTGGAGGAGGCGAAATGGCCGGCTGCTGGAGGGGTCGCAACCCTCTGCCACTGTCCTAGTGGAGGCGACGTAACTGGCTGCTGGAGGAGGCGACCTGACTGGGAACTGGAGGAGGTGACCTGGCTGGCCCCTGCCCCTAACCTGGAGGAGGCGACCTGGCCGGCTGTTGAAGGAGGTGACCTGGCTGACATCTGGAGGAGGTGACGTGGCTGACATCTGGAGGAGGTGACCTGGCTGGCCCCTGCCCCTAACCTGGAGGAGGCGACCTTGCCGGCTATTGGAGGAGGCGACCTGGCTGGCTGCTGGAGGAGGCGACCTGGCTGGGTAATGGAGGAGGTGACCTGGCTGGCAGCTGGAGGAGGTGACCTGGCTGGCCCCTGCCCCTAACCTGGAGGAGGCGAGCTGGCCGGCTGCTGGAGGGGGCGAAACCCTCTGCCACTGTCTTAGTGGAGGCGACCTAACTGGCTGCTGGAGAAGGCGACCTGACTGGGTGCTGGAGGAGGCGACCTGGCTGGGTGCTGGAGGAGGTGACATGGCTGGCCCCTGCCCCTAACCTGGAGAAGGCGACCTGGCTGGCTGCTGGAGGAGGTGACCTGCCTGGCTGCTGCCCCTAACCTGGAGGAGGCGACCTGGCTGGCAGCTGGAGGAGGTGACCTGGGTGGGTGCTGGAGGAGGTGACCTGGCTGGATGCTGCCCCTAACCTGGAGGAGGCGACCTGGCTGGCGGCTGGAGGAGGTGGCCTGGCTGGCTGCAAGAGGCGCACACCCCTGCCCTGACCGGGAGGATGCGACCTGGCCGGCGACTGGAGAAGGCGACCTGGCTGGCAGTTGGAGGAGGTGATCTGGCTGGCCCCTGCCCCTAACCTGGAGGAGGCGACCTGGCTGGCTGCTGGAGGAGGCGCAACCCTCTGCCACTATCCTAGTGGAGGCGACCTGACTGGCTGCTGGAGAAGGCGACCTGGCTGGGTGCTGGAGGAGGTGACCTGGCTGGCAGCTGGAGGAGGTGGCCTGGCTGGCAGCTGGAGGAGGTGATCTGGCTGGCCCCTGCCCCAAACCTGGAGGAGGCGACCTGGCTGGCTGCTGGAGGAGGCGACCTGCCTGGGTGCTGGCTGCTGGAGGAGGCGACCTGACTGGCTGCTGGAGAAGGCGACCTGGCTGGGTGCTGGAGGAGGTGACCTGGCTGGATGCTGCACCTAACCTGTAGGAGGCGACCTGGCTGGCAGCTGGAGGAGGTGACCTGGCTGGGTGCTGGAGGAGGTGACCTGGCTGGATGCTGCCCCTAACCTGGAGGAGGCGAATTGGTCGGCTGCTGGAGGAGGCGAATTGGTCGGCAGCTGGAGGAGGCAACCTGGCAGGCTGCTGGAGGAGGCGACCAGGCTGGCAGCTGGAGGAGGTGGCCTGGCTGGCAGCTGGAGGAGGTGACCTGGCTGGCCCCTGCCTCTAACCTGGAGGAGGCGAATTGGCCAGCTGCTGGAGGAGGCGGCCTGGCTGGCTGCTGGAGGAGGCGACCTGCCTGGGTGCTGGCTGCTGGAGGAGGTGACCTGGCCGGCTGCTGGAGGAGGTGACCTGGCTGGCCCCTGCCCCTGACCCGGCCCCTGCCCCTGACCAGGAGGAGGTGACCTGACTGGGTGCTGGAGGAGGTGACCTGGATGGGTGCTGGAGGAGGTGACCTGGCTGACCCCTGCCCCCAACCTGGAGGAGGCGACATGGCCGGCTGCTGGAGGAGGAGACCTGGCTGGCCCCTGCCCCTAACCTGGAGGAAGCGACCTGACCGGCGACTGGAGGAGGTGACCTGACTGGCCCCTAACCTGGAGGAAGCGACCTGACCGGCGACTGGAGGAGGTGACCTGGCTGGCCCCTGCCCCTAACCTGGAGGAGGCGACCTGGCTGGCTGCTGGAGGAGGCGCAACCCTCTGCCACTATCCTAGTGGAGGCGACCTGACTGGCTGCTGGAGGAGGCGACCTGGCTGGGTGCTGGAGGAGGTGACCTGGCTGGCCCCTGCCCCTAACCTGGAGGAGGCGACCTGGCTGGCAGCTGGAGGAGGTGACCTGGCTGGGTGCTGGAGGAGGTGACCTGGCTGGATGCTGCCCCTAACCTGGAGGAGGCGATCTGGCCGACTGCTGAAGGAGGTGACCTGGCCGGCTGCTGGAGGAGGCGACCTGGCTGGCAGCTGGAGGAGGTGACCTGGCTGGGTGCTGGAGGAGGTGACCTGGCTGGATGCTGCCCCTAACCTGGAGGAGGCGACCTGGCCGACTGCTGAAGGAGGTGACCTGGCCGGCTGCTGGAGGAGGCGACCTGGCTGGCAGCTGGAGGAGGTGGCCTGGCTGGCAGCTGGAGGAGGTGACCTGGCTGGCAGCTGGAGGAGGTGACCTGGCTGGCCCCTGCCTCTAAACTGGAGGAGGCGAATTGGCCAGCTGCTGGAGAAGGCGACCTGGCTGGGTGCTGGCTGCTGGAGGAGGTGACCTGGCTGGCCCCTGCCCCTGACCCGGCCCCTGCGCCAGACCAGGAGGAGGTGACCTGACTGGGTGCTGGAGGAGGTGACCTGAATGGGTGCTGGAGGAGGTGACCTGGCTGACCCCTGCCCCCAACCTGGAGGAGGCGACCTGTCCGGCTGCTGGAGGAGGTGACCTGGCTGGCCCCTGCCCCTATTCTGGAGGAGGCGACCTGACCGGCGACTGGAGAAGGTGACCTGGCTGGCCCCTGCCCCTAACCTGGAGGAGGCGACCTGGCTGGCTGCTGGAGGAGGCGCAACCCTCTGCCACTATCCTAGTGGAGGCGACCTGACTGGCTGCTGGAGGAGGCGACCTGGCTGGGTGCTGGAGGAGGTGACCTGGCTGGCCCCTGCCCCTAACCTGGAGGAGGCGACCTGGCTGGCAGCTGGAGGAGGTGACCTGGCTGGGTGCTGGAGGAGGTGACCTGGCTGGATGCTGCCCCTAACCTGGAGGAGGCGACCTGGCCGACTGTTGAAGGAGGTGACCTGGCCGGCTGCTGGAGGAGGTGACCTGGCTGGCAGCTGGAGGAGAAGGCCTGGCTGGCAGCTGGAGGAGGTGACCTGGCTGGCAGCTGGAGGAGAGGGCCTGGCTGGCAGCTGGAGGGGGTGACCTGGCTGGCTGCTGGAGGCGGTGACCTGGCTGGCACCTGCCCTTAACCTGGAGGAGGCGACCTGGCCGGCAGCTGGAGGAGGTGACCTGGTTGGCTGCTGGAGGCGGTGACCTGGCTGGCCCCTGCCCCTAACTTGGAGGAGGCGACCTGGCTGGCTGCTGCTGGAGGAGGTGACCTGGCTGGCCCCTGCCCCTAACCTGGAGGAGGCGAGCTGGCCGGCTGCTGGTGGGGGCGTAACCCCCCGCCCTTGACTGGGTGGAGGCGACCTGGCCGGCTGCTGGAGTAGGCGCACACCCCTGCCCCTGCCACTGACCTGGAGGAGGCGCACCCAACTTGCCATCACCCTGCTGGAGGTAAAGCGGTTAATTTTTTTGTATTTAATTGTTTGTTTTTATTTCAGATCGGTAAATTATTTGCCACCTGTTCTGACTAGAGGTGGGGAACTATCGATAATCGGCACCATCGGTAGCGAACGATATTTTTTCTCAAACTACCAACTATCACCTCTAGTACTGGCTAAGCCTATATAAGGTGGAAATTCATAACCCCTCAGGCAATTTTCCCTCGGCGGGGAGACCGGCCCGACTGGTCGGCGACTGGAGGAGGCGCAACCCGCTGCCACTGTCCTAGTGGAGGCGACCTGGCTGGGTGCTGACTGCTGGAGGAGGTGACCTGGCTGGGCCGTGCCCCTAACCTGGAGGAGGCGACCTGGCCGGCTGCTGGAGGAGGTGACCTGAATGGCCACTGCCCCTCACCAGGAGGAGGCTACCTGACTGGGTGCTGGAGGAGGTGATCTGGCTGACCCCTGCCCCCAACCTGGAGGAGGCGACCTGGCTGGCAGCTGAAGGAGGCGACCTGGCTGGGTGCTGGAGGAGGCGACCTGGCTGGGTGCTGGAGGAGGTGACCTGGCTGGCCCCTGCCCCTAACCTGGAGGAGGCGACCTGGCTGGCAGCTGGAGGAGGTGACCTGGCTGGGTGCTGGAGGAGGTGACCTGGCTGAATGCTGCCCCTAACTTGGAGGAGGCGACCTGACTGGCTGCTGGAGGAGGTGACCTGGCTGGCCCCTGCCCCTAACCTGGAGGAGGCGAGCTGGCCGGCTGCTGGTGGGGGCGTAACCCCCCGCCCTTGACTGGGTGGAGGCGACCTGGCCGGCTGCTGGAGTAGGCGCACACCCCTGCCCCTGCCACTGACCTGGAGGAGGCGCACCCAACTTGCCATCACCCTGCTGGAGGTAAAGCGGTTAATTTTTTTGTATTTAATTGTTTGTTTTTATTTCAGATCGGTAAATTATTCGCCACCTGTTCTGACTAGAGGTGGGGAACTATCGATAATTGGCACCATCGGTAGCGAGCGATATTTTTTCTCAAACTACCAACTATCACCTCTAGTACTGGCTAAGCCTATATAAGGTGGAAATTCATAACCCCTCAGGCAATTTTCCCTCGGCGGGGAGACCGGCCCGACTGGTCGGCGACTGGAGGAGGCGCAACCCGCTGCCACTGTCCTAGTGGAGGCGACCTGGCTGGGTGCTGACTGCTGGAGGAGGTGACCTGGCTGGGCCGTGCCCCTAACCTGGAGGAGGCGACCTGGCCGGCTGCTGGAGGAGGTGACCTGAATGGCCACTGCCCCTCACCAGGAGGAGGCTACCTGACTGGGTGCTGGAGGAGGTGACCTGGCTGACCCCTGCCCCCAACCTGGAGGAGGCGACCTGGCTGGCAGCTGAAGGAGGCGACCTGGCTGGGTGCTGGAGGAGGCGACCTGGCTGGGTGCTGGAGGAGGTGACCTGGCTGGCCCCTGCCCCTAACCTGGAGGAGGCGACCTGGCTGGCAGCTGGAGGAGGTGACCTGGCTGGGTGCTGGAGGAGGTGACCTGGCTGGGTGCTGGAGGAGGTGACCTGGCTGAATGCTGCCCCTAACTTGGAGGAGGCGACCTGACTGGCTGCTGGAGGAGGTGACCTGGCTGGCCCCTGCCCCTAACCTGGAGGAGGCGAGCTGGCCGGCTGCTGGTGGGGGCGTAACCCCCCGCCCTTGACTGGGTGGAGGCGACCTGGCCGGCTGCTGGAGTAGGCGCACACCCCTGCCCCTGCCACTGACCTGGAGGAGGCGCACCCAACTTGCCATCACCCTGCTGGAGGTAAAGCGGTTAATTTTTTTGTATTTAATTGTTTGTTTTTATTTCAGATCGGTAAATTATTCGCCACCTGTTCTGACTAGAGGTGGGGAACTATCGATAATTGGCACCATCGGTAGCGAGCGATATTTTTTCTCAAACTACCAACTATCACCTCTAGTACTGGCTAAGCCTATATAAGGTGGAAATTCATAACCCCTCAGGCAATTTTCCCTCGGCGGGGAGACCGGCCCGACTGGTCGGCGACTGGAGGAGGCGCAACCCGCTGCCACTGTCCTAGTGGAGGCGACCTGGCTGGGTGCTGACTGCTGGAGGAGGTGACCTGGCTGGGCCGTGCCCCTAACCTGGAGGAGGCGACCTGGCCGGCTGCTGGAG
Source organism: Drosophila ananassae (assembly GCF_017639315.1). Lineage (NCBI taxonomy): Eukaryota > Metazoa > Arthropoda > Insecta > Diptera > Drosophilidae > Drosophila > Drosophila ananassae. The sequence goes on from NC_057931.1 coordinate 20,345,869, forward strand.
GAGGTGACCTGAATGGCCACTGCCCCTCACCAGGAGGAGGCTACCTGACTGGGTGCTGGAGGAGGTGACCTGGCTGACCCCTGCCCCCAACCTGGAGGAGGCGACCTGGCTGGCAGCTGAAGGAGGCGACCTGGCTGGGTGCTGGAGGAGGCGACCTGGCTGGGTGCTGGAGGAGGTGACCTGGCTGGCCCCTGCCCCTAACCTGGAGGAGGCGACCTGGCTGGCAGCTGGAGGAGGTGACCTGGCTGGGTGCTGGAGGAGGTGACCTGGCTGGGTGCTGGAGGAGGTGACCTGGCTGAATGCTGCCCCTAACTTGGAGGAGGCGACCTGACTGGCTGCTGGAGGAGGTGACCTGGCTGGCCCCTGCCCCTAACCTGGAGGAGGCGAGCTGGCCGGCTGCTGGTGGGGGCGTAACCCCCCGCCCTTGACTGGGTGGAGGCGACCTGGCCGGCTGCTGGAGTAGGCGCACACCCCTGCCCCTGCCACTGACCTGGAGGAGGCGCACCCAACTTGCCATCACCCTGCTGGAGGTAAAGCGGTTAATTTTTTTGTATTTAATTGTTTGTTTTTATTTCAGATCGGTAAATTATTCGCCACCTGTTCTGACTAGAGGTGGGGAACTATCGATAATTGGCACCATCGGTAGCGAGCGATATTTTTTCTCAAACTACCAACTACCACCTCTAGTACTGGCTAAGCCTATATAAGGTGGAAATTCATAACCCCTCAGGCAATTTTCCCTCGGCGGGGAGACCGGCCGGACTGGTCGGCGACTGGAGGAGGCGCAACCCCCTGCCACTGTCCTAGTGGAGGCGACCTGGCTGGGTGCTGACAGCTGGAGGAGGTGACCTGGCTGGGCCGTGCCCCTAACCTGGAGGAGGCGACCTGGCCGGCTGCTGGAGGAGGTGACCTGAATGGCCCCTGCCCCTGACCAGGAGGAGGCTACCTGACTGGGTGCTGGAGGAGGTGACCTGGCTGACCCCTGCCCCCAACCTGGAGGAGGCGACCTGGCTGGCAGCTGGAGGAGGCGACCTGGCTGGGTGCTGGAGGAGGCGACCTGGCTGGGTGCTGGAGGAGGTGACCTGGCTGGCCCCTGCCCCTAACCTGGAGGACCTGGAGGAGGCGACCTGACCGGGAGGTGACCTGGCTGGCCCCTGCCCCAACCTGGAGGAGGCGACCTGGCCGCCGATTGGAGGAGGTGACCTGGCTGGCCCCTGCCCCTAACCTGGAGGAGGCGAATTGGCCGGCTGCTGGAGGAGGCGACCTGGCTGGCTGCTGGAGGAGGCGACCTGGCTGGCAGCTGGAGGAGGTGACCTGGCTGGCCCCTGCCACTAACCTGGAGGAGGCGAATTGGCCGGCTGCTGGAGGAGGCGACCTGGCTGGCTGCTGGAGGAGGTGCAACCCCCTGCCACTGTCCTAGTGGAGGTGACCTGGCTGGCAGCTGGAGGAGGTGACCTGGCTGGCCCCTGCCCCTAACCTGGAGGAGGCGAATTGGCCGGCTGCTGGGGGAGGCGACCTGGCTGGCTGCTGGAGGAGGTGACCTGGCTGGGTGCTGGAGGAGGCGACTTGTCTGGCAGCTGGAGGAGGTGGCCTGGCTGGCAGCTGGAGGAGGTGACCTGGCTGGCCCCTGCCCCTAACCTGGAGGAGGCGAATTGGCCGGCTGCTGGAGGAGGCGACCTGGCTGGCTGCTGGAGGAGGTGACCTGGCTGGGTGCTGGAGGAGGTGACCTGGCTGGCCCCTGCCCCTAACCTGGAGTGACCTGGCTGGCTGCTGCGGGAGGCGCACACCCCTGCCCATGTCCCTGACCGGGAGGAGGCGACCTGGCCGGCGACTGGAGAAGGCGACCTGGCTGGCAGTTGGAGGAGGCGCAACCACCTTCCATTATCCTAGTGGAGGCGACCTGACTGGCCCCTGCCCCTAACCTAGAGGAGGCGACCTGGCTGGCAGCTGGAGGAGGTGACCTGGCTGGATGCTGCCCCTAACCTGGAGGAGGCGTCCTGGCCCTAACCTGGAGAAGGCGACCTGGCTGGCTGCTGGAGGAGGTGACCTGCCTGGCTGCTGCCCCTAACCTGGAGGAGGCGACCTGGCTGGCTGCTGGAGGAGGCGACCTGGCTGGCAGCTGGAGGAGGTGGCCTGGCTGGCAGCTGGAGGAGGTGACCTGGCTGGCCCCTGCCCCTAACCTGGAGGAGGCGAATTGGCCGGCTGCTGGAGGAGGCGACCTGGCTGGCTGCTGGAGGAGGTGACCTGGCTGGGTGCTGGAGGAGGTGACCTGGCTGGCCCCTGCCCCTAACCTGGAGTGACCTGGCTGGCTGCTGCGGGAGGCGCACACCCCTGCCCATGTCCCTGACCGGGAGGAGGCGACCTGGCCGGCGACTGGAGAAGGCGACCTGGCTGGCAGTTGGAGGAGGCGCAACCACCTTCCATTATCCTAGTGGAGGCGACCTGACTGGCCCCTGCCCCTAACCTAGAGGAGGCGACCTGGCTGGCAGCTGGAGGAGGTGACCTGGCTGGATGCTGCCCCTAACCTGGAGGAGGCGTCCTGGCCCTAACCTGGAGAAGGCGACCTGGCTGGCTGCTGGAGGAGGTGACCTGCCTGGCTGCTGCCCCTAACCTGGAGGAGGCGACCTGGCTGGCTGCTGGAGGAGGCGACCTGGCTGGCAGCTGGAGGAGGTGGCCTGGCTGGCAGCTGGAGGAGGTGACCTGGCTGGCCCCTGCCTCTAACCTGGAGGAGGCGAATTGGCCGGCTGCTGGAGGAGGCGACCTGGCTGGCTGCTGGAGGAGGTGACCTGGCTGGGTGCTGGAGGAGGTGACCTGGCTGGCTGCTGCAGGAGGCGCACACCCCTGCCCATGTCCCTGACCGGGAGGAGGCGACCTGGAGGAGGCGACCTGACCGGGAGGTGACCTGGCTGGCCCCTGCCCCAACCTGGAGGAGGCGACCTGGCTGGCTGCTGGAGGAGGCGACCTGGCTGGCAGCTGGAGGAGGTGGCCTGGCTGGCAGCTGGAGGAGGTGACCTGGCTGGCCCCTGCCTCTAACCTGGAGGAGGCGAATTGGCCGGCTGCTGGAGGAGGCGACCTGGCTGGCTGCTGGAGGAGGTGACCTGGCTGGGTGCTGGAGGAGGTGACCTGGCTGGCTGCTGCAGGAGGCGCACACCCCTGCCCATGTCCCTGACCGGGAGGAGGCGACCTGGCCGGCGACTGGAGAAGGCGACCTGGCTGGCAGTTGGAGGAGGCGCAACCACCTTCCATTATCCTAGTGGAGGCGACCTGACTGGCCCCTGCCCCTAACCTAGAGGAGGCGACCTGGCTGGCAGCTGGAGGAGGTGACCTGGCTGGATGCTGCCCCTAACCTGGAGGAGGCGTCCTGGCCCTAACCTGGAGAAGGCGACCTGGCTGGCTGCTGGAGGAGGTGACCTGCCTGGCTGCTGCCCCTAACCTGGAGGAGGCGACCTGGCTGGCAGCTGGAGGAGGTGACCTGGGTGGGTGCTGGAGGAGGTGACCTGGCTGGATGCTGCCCCTAACCTGGAGGAGGCGACCTGGCCGGCTGCTGGAGGAGGCGACCTGGCTGGCGGCTGGAGGAGGTGGCCTGGCTGGCTGCAGGAGGCGCACACCCCTGCCCTGACCGGGAGGATGCGACCTGGCCGGCGACTGGAGAAGGCGACCTGGCTGGCAGTTGGAGGAGGTGATCTGGCTGGCCCCTGCCCCTAACCTGGAGGAGGCGACCTGGCTGGCTGCTGGAGGAGGCGCAACCCTCTGCCACTATCCTAGTGGAGGCGACCTGACTGGCTGCTGGAGAAGGCGACCTGGCTGGGTGCTGGAGGAGGTGACTGGCTGGCAGCTGGAGGAGGTGGCCTGGCTGGCTGCTGGAGGAGGTGATCTGGCTGGCAGCTGGAGGAGGTGATCTGGCTGGCCCCTGCCCCAAACCTGGAGGAGGCGACCTGGCTGGCTGCTGGAGGAGGCGCAACTCTCTGCCACTATCCTAGTGGAGGCGACCTGACTGGCTGCTGGAGAAGGCGACCTGGCTGGGTGCTGGAGGAGGTGACCTGGCTGGATGCTGCCCCTAACCTGGAGGAGGCGACCTGGCTGGCAGCTGGAGGAGGTGACCTGGCTGGGTGCTGGAGGAGGTGACCTGGCTGGATGCTGCCCCTAACCTGGAGGAGGCGAATTGGTCGGCTGCTGGAGGAGGCGAATTGGTCGGCAGCTGGAGGAGGCAACCTGGCAGGCTGCTGGAGGAGGCGACCAGGCTGGCAGCTGGAGGAGGTGGCCTGGCTGGCAGCTGGAGGAGGTGATCTGGCTGGCCCCTGCCTCTAACCTGGAGGAGGCGAATTGGCCAGCTGCTGGAGGAGGCGACCTGGCTGGCTGCTGGAGGAGGCGACCTGCCTGGGTGCTGGCTGCTGGAGGAGGTGACCTGGCCGGCTGCTGGAGGAGGTGACCTGGCTGGCCCCTGCCCCTGACCCGGCCCCTGCCCCTGACCAGGAGGAGGTGACCTGGATGGGTGCTGGAGGAGGTGACCTGGCTGACCCCTGCCCCCAACCTGGAGGAGGCGACATGGCCGGCTGCTGGAGGAGGAGACCTGGCTGGCCCCTGCCCCTAACCTGGAGGAAGCGACCTGACCGGCGACTGGAGGAGGTGACCTGGCTGGCCCCTGCCCCTAACCTGGAGGAGGCGACCTGGCTGGCTGCTGGAGGAGGCGCAACCCTCTGCCACTATCCTAGTGGAGGCGACCTGACTGGCTGCTGGAGGAGGCGACCTGGCTGGGTGCTGGAGGAGGTGACCTGGCTGGCCCCTGCCCCTAACCAGGAGGAGGCGACCTGGCTGGCAGCTGGAGGAGGTGACCTGGCTGGGTGCTGGAGGAGGTGACCTGGCTGGATGCTGCCCCTAACCTGGAGGAGGCGACCTGGCCGACTGCTGAAGGAGGTGACCTGGCCGGCTGCTGGAGGAGGCGACCTGGCTGGCAGCTGGAGGAGGTGGCCTGGCTGGCAGCTGGAGGAGGTGACCTGGCTGGCAGCTGGAGGAGGTGACCTGGCTGGCCCCTGCCTCTAACCTGGAGGAGGCGAATTGGCCAGCTGCTGGAGAAGGCGACCTGGCTGGGTGCTGGCTGCTGGAGGAGGTGACCTGGCTGGCCCCTGCCCCTGAACCAGGAGGAGGTGACCTGACTGGGTGCTGGAGGAGGTGACCTGGCTGGCCCCTGCCCCTAATCTGGAGGAGGCGACCTGACCGGCGACTGGAGAAGGTGACCTGGCTGGCCCCTGCCCCTAACCTGGAGGAGGCGACCTGGCTGGCTGCTGGAGGAGGCGCAACCCTCTGCCACTATCCTAGTGGAGGCGACCTGACTGGCTGCTGGAGGAGGCGACCTGGCTGGGTGCTGGAGGAGGTGACCTGGCTGGCCCCTGCCCCTAACCTGGAGGAGGCGAATTGGCCGGCTGCTGGAGGAGGCGACCTGGCTGGCTGCTGGAGGAGGTGACCTGGCTGGGTGCTGGAGGAGGTGACCTGGCTGGGTGCTGGAGGAGGCGACCTGGCTGGCCCCTGCCCCTAACCTGGAGTGACCTGGCTGGCTGCTGCGGGAGGCGTACACCCCTGCCCATGTCCTTGACCGGGAGGAGGCGACCTGGAGGAGGCGACCTGACCGGGAGGTGAGGCGCAACCCCCTGCCACTGTCCTAGTGGAGGTGACCTGGCTGGGTGCTGGAGGAGGTGACCTGGCTGGGCTCTGCCCCTAACCTGGAGGAGGCGACCTGGCTGGCAGCTGGAGGAGGTGACCTGGCTGGGTGCTGGAGGAGGAGACCTGGCTGGGCCTGGCTGGGCACCCTGGCTGAGTGCTGCGGGAGGCGCACACCCCATGTCCCTGACCGGGAGGAGGCGACCTGGAGGAGGCGACCTGACCGGGAGGTGACCTGGCTGGCCCCTGCCCCAACCTGGAGGAGGCGACCTGGCCGCCGATTGGAGGAGGTGGCCTGGCTGGCCCCTGCCCCTAACCTGGAGGAGGCGAATTGGCCGGCTGCTGGAGGAGGCGACCTGGCTGGCAGCTGGAGGAGGTGGCCTGGCTGGCAGCTGGAGGAGGTGACCTGGCTGGCCCCTGCCTCTAACCTGGAGGAGGCGAATTGGCCGGCTGCTGGAGGAGGCGACCTGGCTGGCTGCTGGAGGAGGTGACCTGGCTGGGTGCTGGAGGAGGTGACCTGGCTGGCTGCTGCAGGAGGCGCACACCCCTGCCCATGTCCCTGACCGGGAGGAGGCGACCTGGCCGGCGACTGGAGAAGGCGACCTGGCTGGCAGTTGGAGGAGGCGCAACCACCTTCCATTATCCTAGTGGAGGCGACCTGACTGGCAGCTGGAGTAGGCGACCTGGCTGGGTGCTGGCTGCTGGAGGAGGTGACCTGGCTGGCCCCTGCCCCTAACCTAGAGGAGGCGACCTGGCTGGCAGCTGGAGGAGGTGACCTGGCTGGATGCTGCCCCTAACCTGGAGGAGGCGTCCTGGCCGACTGCTGAAGGAGGTGACCTGGTCGGCTGCTGGAGGAGGTGACCTGGCTGGCTGCTGCCCCTAACCTTTAGGAGGCGACCTGGCTGGCAGCTGGAGGAGGTGACCTGGGTGGGCCCTGCCCCTAACCTGGAGGAGGCGACCTGGCCGGCTGCTGGAGGAGGTGACCTAGCTGTCCCCTGCCCCTGACCTGGAGAAGGCGACCTGGCTGGTTACTAGAGGAGGCGCAACCCCCTGCCACTGTCCTAGTGGAGGTGACCTGGCTGGGTGCTGGAGGAGGTGACCTGGCTGGGCTCTGCCCCTAACCTGGAGGAGGCGACCTGACCGGCGACTGGAGGAGGTGACCTGGCTGGCCCCTGCCCCTAACCTGGAGGAGGCGACCTGGCTGGCTGCTGGAGGAGGTGACCTGGCTGGCACCTGCCCCTAACCTGGAGGAGGCGACCTGGCCGGCAGCTGGAGGAGGTGACCTGGTTGGCTGCTGGAGGCGGTGACCTGGCTGGCCCCTGCCCCTAACTTGGAGGAGGCGACCTGGCTGGCTGCTGGAGGAGGTGACCTGGCTGGCCCCTGCCTAGGTTAGGACCTGGAGGAGGCGAGCTGGCCGGATGCTGGAGGGGGCGTAACCCCCTGCCCTTGACCGGGTGGAGGCGACCTGGCCGGCTGCTGAAGTAGGCGCACACCCCTGCCCCTGCCACTGACCTGGAGGAGGCGCACCCAACTTGCCATCACCCTGCTGGAGGTAAAGCGGTTAATTTTTTTGTATTTAATTGTTTGTTTTTATTTCAGATCGGTAGATTATTCGCCACCTGTTCTGACTAGAGGTGGGGAACTATCGATAATCTGCACCATCGGTAGCGAGCGATAGTTTTTCTCAAACTACCAACTACCACCTCTAGTACTGGCTAAGCCTATATAAGGTGGAAATTCATAACCCCTCAGGAAATTTTCCCTCGGCGGGAGACCGGCCGGACTGGTCGGCGACTGGAGGAGATGCACTCCCCTGCCCCCGCCCCTGACCAGGAGGAGGCGACCTGCCTGGCTGCTGGAGGAGGCGCAACCCCATGCCACTGTCTTAGTGGAGGCGACCTGGCTGGTTGCTGGCTGCTGGAGGAGGTGACCTGGCTGGGCCCTGCCCCTAACCTGGAGTGACCTGGCAGGCTGCTACAGGAGGCGCACACTCCTGCCCATGTCCCTGACCGGGAGGAGGCGACCTGGCCGGCGACTGGAGGAGGCGACCTGGCTGGCTGCTGGAGGAGGCGCAACCACCTGCCCCTGACCTGAAGGAGGCGACCTGGACGGCTGCTGGAGGAGGTGACCTGGCTGGCCCCTGCCCCAACCTGGAGGAGGCGACCTGGCCGCCGACTGGAGGAGGTGACCTGGCTGGCCCCTGCCCCTAACCTGGATGAGGCGAATTGGCCGGCTGCTGGAGGAGGCGACCTGGCTGGCTGCTGGAGGAGGCGACCTGGCTGGCAGCTGGAGGAGGTGGCCTGGCTGGCAGCTGGAGGAGGTGACCTGGCTGGCCCCTGCCTCTAACCTGGAGGAGGCGAATTGGCCGGCTGCTGGAGGAGGCGACCTGGCTGGCTGCTGGAGGAGGTGACCTGGCTGGGTGCTGGGGGAGGTGACCTAGCTGTCCCCTGCCCCTGACATGGGGGAGGCGACCTGGCTGGCTACTAGAGGAGGCGCAACCCCCTGCCACTGTCCTAGTGGAGGTGACCTGGCTGGGCCCTGCCCCTAACCTGGAGGAGGCGACCTGACCGGCGACTGGAGGAGGTGACCAGGCTGGCCCCTGCCCCTAACCTGGAGGAGGCGACCTGGCTGGCTGCTGGAGGAGGTGACCTGGCTGGCACCTGCCCCTAACCTAGAGGAGGCGACCTGGCTGGATGCTGCCCCTAACCTGGAGGAGGCGTCCTGGCCGACTGCTGAAGGAGGTGACCTGGTCGGCTGCTGGAGGAGGTGACCTAGCCGGCTGCTGGAGGAGGTGACCTGGCTGGCTGCTGGAGGAGGTGACCTGGCTGGCTGCTGCCCCTAACCTTTAGGAGGCGACCTGGCTGGCAGCTGGAGGAGGTGACCTGGCTGGGTGCTGGAGGAGGAGACCTGGCTGGGTGCTGGAGGAGGTGACCTGACTGGGCCCTGCCCCTAACCTGGTGCTGGAGGAGGTGACATGGCTGGCCCCTGCCCCTAACCTGGAGGAGGCGACCTGGCCGGCTGCTGGAGGAGGTGACCTAGCTGTCCCCTGCCCCTGACATGGGGGAGGCGACCTGGCTGGCTACTAGAGGAGGCGCAACCCCCTGCCACTGTCCTAGTGGAGGTGACCTGGCTGGGCCCTGCCCCTAACCTGGAGGAGGCGACCTGACCGGCGACTGGAGGAGGTGACCAGGCTGGCCCCTGCCCCTAACCTGGAGGAGGCGACCTGGCTGGCTGCTGGAGGAGGTGACCTGGCTGGCACCTGCCCCTAACCTGGAGGAGGCGACCTGGCCGGCAGCTGGAGGAGGTGACCTGGTTGGCTGCTGGAGGCGGTGACCTGGCTGGCCCCTGCCCCTAACTTGGAGGAGGCGACCTGGCTGGCTGCTGGAGGAGGTGACCTGGCTGGCCCCTGCCCCTAACCTGGAGGAGGCGAGCTGGCCGGCTGCTGGAGGGGGCGTAACCCCCTGCCCTTGACCGGGTGGAGGCGACCTGGCCGGCTGCTGGAGTAGGCGCACACCCCTGCCCCTGCCACTGACCTGGAGGAGGCGCACCCAACTTGCCATCACCCTGCTGGAGGTAAAGCGGTGATCGGTAAATTATTCGCCACCTGTTCTGACTAGTGGTGGGGAACTATCGATAATCGGCACCATCGGTAGCGAGCGATAGTTTTTCTCAAACTACCAACTACCACCTGGAGACCGGCCGGACTGGTCGGCGACTGGAGGAGGCGCAACCCCCTGCCACTGTCCTAGTGGATGCGACCTGGCTAGTTGCTGGCTGGTGGAGGAGGTGACCTGGCTGGGCCCTGCCCCTAACCTGGAGGAGGCGACCTGGCCGGCTGCTGGAGGAGGTGACCTGGCTGGCTGACCAGGAGGAGGTGACCTGGATGGGTGCTGGAGGAGGTGACCTGGCTGACCCCTGCCCCCAACCTGGAGGAGGCGACCTGGCCGGCTGATGGAGGAGGTGACCTGGCTGGGCCCTGCCCCTAACCTGGAGGAGGCGACCTGACCGGCGACTGGAGGAGGTGACCTGGCTGGCCCCTGCCCCTAACCTGTTGGAGGCGACCTGGCTGGCTGCTGGAGGCGGTGACCTGGCTGGCAGCTGGAGGAGGTGACCTAGTTGGCTGCTGGAGGCGGTGACCTGGCTGGCCCCTGCCCCTGACCTGGAGTGACCTGGCTGGCCCTTGCCTCTAACTTGGAGGAGGCGACCTAGCTGGCTGCTGGAGGAGGTGACCTGGCTGGCCCCTGCCTAGGTTAGGACCTGGAGGAGGCGAGCTGGCCGGATGCTGGAGGGGGCGCACACCCCTGCCCCTGCCACTGACCTGGAGGAGGCGCACCCAACTTGCCATCACCCTGCTGGAGGTAAAGCGGTTAATTTTTTTTGTATTTAATTGTTTGTTTGCTGGAGGAGACGCACCCCCCTGCCCCATTATTTCAGATCGGTAAATTATTCGCCACTTGTTCTGACTAGAGGTGGGGAACTATCGATAATCGGCACCATCGGTAGCGAGCGATAGTTTTTCTCAAACTACCAACTACCACCTCTAGTACTGGCTAAGCCTATATAAGGTGGAAATTCATAACCCCTCAGGAAATTTTCCCTCGGCGGGAGACCGGCCGGACTGGTCGGCGACTGGAGGAGGCGCAACCCCATGCCACTGTCCTAGTGGAGGCGACCTGGCTGGTTGCTGGCTGCTGGAGGAGGTGACCTGGCTGGGCCCTGCCCCTAACCTGGAGTGACCTGGCAGGCTGCTACAGGAGGCGCACACTCCTGCCCATGTCCCTGACCGGGAGGAGGCGACCTGGCCGGCGACTGGAGGAGGCGACCTGGCTGGCTGCTGGAGGAGGTGACCAGGCTGGCCCCTGCCCCTAACCTGGAGGAGGCGACCTGGCTGGCTGCTGGAGGAGGTGACCTGGCTGGCACCTGCCCCTAACCTGGAGGAGGCGACCTGGCCGGCAGCTGGAGGAGGTGACCTGGTTGGCTGCTGGAGGCGGTGACCTGGCTGGGCTGCTGGAGGAGGTGACCTGGCTGGGCCCTGCCCCTAACCTGGAGGAGGCGACCTGACCGGCGACTGGAGGAGGTGACCAGGCTGGCCCCTGCCCCTAACCTGGAGGAGGCGACCTGGCTGGCTGCTGGAGGAGGTGACCTGGCTGGCACCTGCCCCTAACCTGGAGGAGGCGACCTGGCCGGCAGCTGGAGGAGGTGACCTGGTTGGCTGCTGGAGGCGGTGACCTGGCTGGCCCCTGCCCCTAACTTGGAGGAGGCGACCTGGCTGGCTGCTGGAGGAGGTGACCTGGCTGGCCCCTGCCCCTAACCTGGAGGAGGCGAGCTGGCCGGCTGCTGGAGGGGGCGTAACCCCCTGCCCTTGACCGGGTGGAGGCGACCTGGCCGGCTGCAGGAGTAGGCGCACACCCCTGCCCCTGCCACTGACCTGGAGGAGGCGCACCCAACTTGCCATCACCCTGCTGGAGGTAAAGCGGTTAATTTTTTTGTATTTAATTGTTTGTTTTTATTTCAGATCGGTAAATTATTCGCCACCTGTTCTGACTAGAGGTGGGGAACTATCGATAATCGGCACCATCGGTAGCGAACGATAGTTTTTCTCAAACTACCAACTACCACCTCTAGTACTGGCTAAGCCTATATAAGGTGGAAATTCATAACCCCTCAGGAAATTTTCCCTCGGCGGGAGACCGGCCGGACTGGTCGGCGACTGGAGGAGGCGCAACCCCCTGCCACTGTCCTAGTGGATGCGACCTGGCTAGTTGCTGGCTGGTGGAGGAGGTGACCTGGCTGGGCCCTGCCCCTAACCTGGAGGAGGCGACCTGGCCGGCTGCTGGAGGAGGTGACCTGGCTGGCCCCTGCCCCTGACCCGGCCCCTGCCACTGACCAGGAGGAGGTGACCTGGATGGGTGCTGGAGGAGGTGACCTGGCTGACCCCTGCCCCCAACCTGGAGGAGGCGACCTGGCCGGCTGCTGGAGGAGGTGACCTGGCTGGGCCCTGCCCCTAACCTGGAGGAGGCGACCTGACCGGCGACTGGAGGAGGTGACCTGGCTGGCCCCTGCCCCTAACCTGTTGGAGGCGACCTGGCTGGCTGCTGGAGGCGGTGACCTGGCTGGCAGCTGGAGGAGGTGACCTAGTTGGCTGCTGGAGGCGGTGACCTGGCTGGCCCCTGCCTCTAACTTGGAGGAGGCGACCTAGCTGGCTGCTGGAGGAGGTGACCTGGCTGGCCCCTGCCTAGGTTAGGACCTGGAGGAGGCGAGCTGGCCGGATGCTGGTGGGGGCGTAACCCCCCGCCCTTGACTGGGTGGAGGCGACCTGGCCGGCTGCTGGAGTAGGCGCACACCCCTGCCCCTGCCACTGACCTGGAGGAGGCGCACCCAACTTGCCATCACCCTGCTGGAGGTAAAGCGGTTAATTTTTTTTGTATTTAATTGTTTGTTTTTATTTCAGATCGGTAAATTATTCGCCACTTGTTCTGACTAGAGGTGGGGAACTATCGATAATCGGCACCATCGGTAGCGAGCGATAGTTTTTCTCAAACTACCAACTACCACCTCTAGTACTGGCTAAGCCTATATAAGGTGGAAATTCATAACCCCTCAGGAAATTTTCCCTCGGCGGGAGACCGGCCGGACTGGTCGGCGACTGGAGGAGGCGCAACCCCATGCCACTGTCCTAGTGGAGGCGACCTGGCTGGTTGCTGGCTGCTGGAGGAGGTGACCTGGCTGGGCCCTGCCCCTAACCTGGAGTGACCTGGCAGGCTGCTACAGGAGGCGCACACTCCTGCCCATGTCCCTGACCGGGAGGAGGCGACCTGGCCGGCGACTGGAGGAGGCGACCTGGCTGGCTGCTGGAGGAGGTGACCAGGCTGGCCCCTGCCCCTAACCTGGAGGAGGCGACCTGGCTGGCTGCTGGAGGAGGTGACCTGGCTGGCACCTGCCCCTAACCTGGAGGAGGCGACCTGGCCGGCAGCTGGAGGAGGTGACCTGGTTGGCTGCTGGAGGCGGTGACCTGGCTGGCCCCTGCCCCTAACTTGGAGGAGGCGACCTGGCTGGCTGCTGGAGGAGGTGACCTGGCCGGGCCCTGCCCCTAACCTGGAGGAGGCGACCTGACCGGCGACTGGAGGAGGTGACCAGGCTGGCCCCTGCCCCTAACCTGGAGGAGGCGACCTGGCTGGCTGCTGGAGGAGGTGACCTGGCTGGCACCTGCCCCTAACTTGGAGGAGGCGACCTGGCCGGCAGCTGGAGGAGGTGACCTGGTTGGCTGCTGGAGGCGGTGACCTGGCTGGCCCCTGCCCCTAACTTGGAGGAGGCGACCTGGCTGGCTGCTGGAGGAGGTGACCTGGCTGGCCCCTGCCCCTAACCTGGAGGAGGCGAGCTGGCCGGCTGCTGGAGGGGGCGTAACCCCCTGCCCTTGACCGGGTGGAGGCGACCTGGCCGGCTGCTGGAGTAGGCGCACACCCCTGCCCCTGCCACTGACCTGGAGGAGGCGCACCCAACTTGCCATCACCCTGCTGGAGGTAAAGCGGTTAATTTTTTTGTATTTAATTGTTTGTTTTTATTTCAGATCGGTAAATTATTCGCCACCTGTTCTGACTAGAGGTGGGGAACTATCGATAATCGGCACCATCGGTAGCGAGCGATAGTTTTTCTCAAACTACCAACTACCACCTCTAGTACTGGCTAAGCCTATATAAGGTGGAAATTCATAACCCCTCAGGAAATTTTCCCTCGGCGGGAGACCGGCCGGACTGGTCGGCGACTGGAGGAGGCGCAACCCCCTGCCACTGTCCTAGTGGATGCGACCTGGCTAGTTGCTGGCTGGTGGAGGAGGTGACCTGGCTGGGCCCTGCCCCTTACCTGGAGGAGGCGACCTGGCCGGCTGCTGGAGGAGGTGACCTGGCTGGCCCCTGCCCCTGACCCGGCCCCTGCCCCTGACCAGGAGGAGGTGACCTGGATGGGTGCTGGAGGAGGTGACCTGGCTGACCCCTGCCCCCAACCTGGAGGAGGCGACCTGGCCGGCTGCTGGAGGAGGTGACCTGGCTGGGCCCTGCCCCTAACCTGGAGGAGGCGACCTGACCGGCGACTGGAGGAGGTGACCTGGCTGGCCCCTGCCCCTAACCTGTTGGAGGCGACCTGGCTGGCTGCTGGAGGCGGTGACCTAGTTGGCTGCTGGAGGCGGTGACCTGGCTGGCCCCTGCCTCTAACTTGGAGGAGGCGACCTAGCTGGCTGCTGGAGGAGGTGACCTGGCTGGCCCCTGCCTAGGTTAGGACCTGGAGGAGGCGAGCTGGCCGGATGCTGGAGGGGGCGTAACCCCCTGCCCTTGACCGGGTGGAGGCGACCTGGCCGGCTGCTGGAGTAGGCGCACACCCCTGCCCCTGCCACTGACCTGGAGGAGGCGCACCCAACTTGCCATCACCCTGCTGGAGGTAAAGCGGTTAATTTTTTTTGTATTTAATTGTTTGTTTTTATTTCAGATCGGTAAATTATTCGCCACTTGTTCTGACTAGAGGTGGGGAACTATCGATAATCGGCACCATCGGTAGCGAGCGATAGTTTTTCTCAAACTACCAACTACCACCTCTAGTACTGGCTAAGCCTATATAAGGTGGAAATTCATAACCCCTCAGGAAATTTTCCCTCGGCGGGAGACCGGCCGGACTGGTCGGCGACTGGAGGAGGCGCAACCCCATGCCACTGTCCTAGTGGAGGCGACCTGGCTGGTTGCTGGCTGCTGGAGGAGGTGACCTGGCTGGGCCCTGCCCCTAACCTGGAGTGACCTGGCAGGCTGCTACAGGAGGCGCACACTCCTGCCCATGTCCCTGACCGGGAGGAGGCGACCTGGCCGGCGACTGGAGGAGGCGACCTGGCTGGCTGCTGGAGGAGGCGCAACCACCTGCCCCTGACCTGAAGGAGGCGACCTGGACGGCTGCTGGAGGAGGTGACCTGGCTGGCCCCTGCCCCAACCTGGAGGAGGCGACCTGGCCGCCGACTGGAGGAGGTGACCTGGCTGGCCCCTGCCCCTAACCTGGATGAGGCGAATTGCCCGGCTGCTGGAGGAGGCGACCTGGCTGGCTGCTGGAGGAGGCGACCTGGCTGGCAGCTGGAGGAGGTGGCCTGGCTGGCAGCTGGAGGAGGTGACCTGGCTGGCCCCTGCCTCTAACCTGGAGGAGGCGAATTGGCCGGCTGCTGGAGGAGGCGACCTGGACGGCTGCTGGAGGAGGTGACCTGGCTGGCCCCTGCCCCAACCTGGAGGAAGCGACCTGGCCGCCGACTGGAGGAGGTGACCTGGCTGGCCCCTGCCCCTAACCTGGATGAGGCGAATTGGCCGGCTGCTGGAGGAGGCGACCTGGCTGGCTGCTGGAGGAGGCGACCTGGCTGGCAGCTGGAGGAGGTGGCCTGGCTGGCAGCTGGAGGAGGTGACCTGGCTGGCCCCTGCCCCTAACCTGGTGGAGGCGACCTGACCGGCGACTGGAGGAGGTGACCAGGCTGGCCCCTGCCCCTAACCTGGAGGAGGGGACCTGGCTGGCTGCTGGAGGAGGTGACCTGGCTGGCACCTGCCCCTAACCTGGAGGAGGCGACCTGGTCGGCAGCTGGAGGAGGTGACCTGGCTGGATGCTGCCCCTAACCTGAAGGAGGCGTCCTGGCCGACTGCTGAAGGAGGTGACCTGGTCGGCTGCTGGAGGAGGTGACCTAGCCGGCTGCTGGAGGAGGTGACCTGGCTGGCTGCTGGAGGAGGTGACCTGGCTGGCTGCTGCCCCTAACCTAGAGGAGGCGACCTGGCTGGCAGCTGGAGGAGGTGACCTGGCTGGATGCTGCCCCTAACCTGAAGGAGGCGTCCTGGCCGACTGCTGAAGGAGGTGACCTGGTCGGCTGCTGGAGGAGGTGACCTAGCCGGCTGCTGGAGGAGGTGACCTGGCTGGCTGCTGGAGGAGGTGACCTGGCTGGCTGCTGCCCCTAACCTAGAGGAGGGGACCTGGCTGGCTGCTGGAGGAGGTGACCTGGCTGGCACCTGCCCCTAACCTGGAGGAGGCGACCTGGTCGGCAGCTGGAGGAGGTGACCTGGCTGGATGCTGCCCCTAACCTGAAGGAGGCGTCCTGGCCGACTGCTGAAGGAGGTGACCTGGTCGGCTGCTGGAGGAGGTGACCTAGACGGCTGCTGGAGGAGGTGACCTGGCTGGCTGCTGGAGGAGGTGACCTGGCTGGCTGCTGCCCCTAACCTGAAGGAGGCGTCCTGGCCGACTGCTGAAGGAGGTGACCTGGTCGGCTGCTGGAGGAGGTGACCTAGCCGGCTGCTGGAGGAGGTGACCTGGCTGGCAGTTGGAGGAGGCGCAACCACCTGCCATTATCCTGGTGGAGGCGACCTGACTGGCAGCTGGAGTAGGCGACCTGGCTGGGTGCTGGCTGCTGGAGGAGGTGACCTGGCTGGCCCCTGCCCCTAACCTAGAGGAGGCGACCTGGCTGGCAGCTGGAGGAGGTGACCTGGCTGGATGCTGCCCCTAACCTGAAGGAGGCGTCCTGGCCGACTGCTGAAGGAGGTGACCTGGTCGGCTGCTGGAGGAGGTGACCTAGCCGGCTGCTGGAGGAGGCGACCTGGTCGGCAGCTGGAGGAGGTGACCTGGCTGGATGCTGCCCCTAACCTGAAGGAGGCGTCCTGGCCGACTGCTGAAGGAGGTGACCTGGTCGGCTGCTGGAGGAGGTGACCTAGCCGGCTGCTGGAGGAGGTGACCTGGCTGGCTGCTGGAGGAGGTGACCTGGCTGGCTGCTGCCCCTAACCTGAAGGAGGCGTCCTGGCCGACTGCTGAAGGAGGTGACCTGGTCGGCTGCTGGAGGAGGTGACCTAGCCGGCTGCTGGAGGAGGTGACCTGGCTGGCTGCTGGAGGAGGTGACCTGGCTGGCTGCTGCCCCTAACCTAGAGGAGGGGACCTGGCTGGCTGCTGGAGGAGGTGACCTGGCTGGCACCTGCCCCTAACCTGGAGGAGGCGACCTGGTCGGCAGCTGGAGGAGGTGACCTGGCTGGATGCTGCCCCTAACCTGAAGGAGGCGTCCTGGCCGACTGCTGAAGGAGGTGACCTGGTCGGCTGCTGGAGGAGGTGACCTAGCCGGCTGCTGGAGGAGGTGACCTGGCTGGCAGTTGGAGGAGGCGCAACCACCTGCCATTATCCTGGTGGAGGCGACCTGACTGGCAGCTGGAGTAGGCGACCTGGCTGGGTGCTGGCTGCTGGAGGAGGTGACCTGGCTGGCCCCTGCCCCTAACCTAGAGGAGGCGACCTGGCTGGCAGCTGGAGGAGGTGACCTGGCTGGATGCTGCCCCTAACCTGAAGGAGGCGTCCTGGCCGACTGCTGAAGGAGGTGACCTGGTCGGCTGCTGGAGGAGGTGACCTAGCCGGCTGCTGGAGGAGGTGACCTGGCTGGCTGCTGGAGGAGGTGACCTGGCTGGCTGCTGCCCCTAACCTTTAGGAGGCGACCTGGCTGGCAGCTGGAGGAGGTGACCTGGCTGGGTGCTGGAGGAGGAGACCTGGCTGGGCCCTGCCCCTAACCTGGAGGAGGCGACCTGGCCGGCTGCTGGAGGAGGTGACCTAGCTGTCCCCTGCCCCTGACATGGGGGAGGCGACCTGGCTGGCTACTAGAGGAGGCGCAACCCCCTGCCACTGTCCTAGTGGAGGTGACCTGGCTGGGCCCTGCCCCTAACCTGGAGGAGGGGACCTGGCTGGCTGCTGGAGGAGGTGACCTGGCTGGCACCTGCCCCTAACCTGGAGGAGGCGACCTGGTCGGCAGCTGGAGGAGGTGACCTGGTTGGCTTCTGGAGGCGGTGACCTGGCTGGCCCCTGCCCCTAACTTGGAGGAGGCGACCTGGCTGGCTGCTGGAGGAGGCGACCTGACCGGCGACTGGAGGAGGTGACCAGGCTGGCCCCTGCCCCTAACCTGGAGGAGGGGACCTGGCTGGCTGCTGGAGGAGGTGACCTGGCTGGCACCTGCCCCTAACCTGGAGGAGGCGACCTGGTCGGCAGCTGGAGGAGGTGACCTGGTTGGCTTCTGGAGGCGGTGACCTGGCTGGCCCCTGCCCCTAACTTGGAGGAGGCGACCTGGCTGGCTGCTGGAGGAGGTGACCTGGCTGGCCCCTGCCCCTAACCTGGAGGAGGCGAGCTGGCCGGCTGCTGGAGGGGGCGTAACCCCCTGCCCTTGACCGGGTGGAGGCGACCTGGCCGGCTGCTGGAGTAGGCGCACACCCCTGCCCCTGCCACTGACCTGGAGGAGGCGCACCCAACTTGCCATCACCCTGCTGGAGGTAAAGCGGTTAATTTTTTTGTATTTAATTGTTTGTTTTTATTTCAGATCGGTAAATTATTCGCCACCTGTTCTGACTAGAGGTGGGGAACTATCGATAATCGGCACCATCGGTAGCGAGCGATAGTTTTTCTCAAACTACCAACTACCACCTCTAGTACTGGCTAAGCCTATATAAGGTGGAAATTCATAACCCCTCAGGAAATTTTCCCTCGGCGGGAGACCGGCCGGACTGGTCGGCGACTGGAGGAGGCGCAACCCCCTGCCACTGTCCTAGTGGAGGCGACCTGGCTAGTTGCTGGCTGGTGGAGGAGGTGACCTGGCTGGGCCCTGCCCCTAACCTGGAGGAGGCGACCTGGCCGGCTGCTGGAGGAGGTGACCTGGCTGGCCCCTGCCCCTGACCCGGCCCCTGCCCCTGACCAGGAGGAGGTGACCTGGATGGGTGCTGGAGGAGGTGACCTGGCTGACCCCTGCCCCCAACCTGGAGGAGGCGACCTGGCCGGCTGCTGGAGGAGGTGACCTGGCTGGGCCCTGCCCCTAACCTGGAGGAGGCGACCTGACCGGCGACTGGAGGAGGTGACCTGGCTGGCCCCTGCCCCTAACCTGGAGGAGGCGACCTGGCTGGCTGCTGGAGGCGGTGACCTGGCTGGCACCTGCCCCTAACCTGGAGGAGGCGACCTGGCCGGCAGCTGGAGGAGGTGACCTAGTTGGCTGCTGGAGGCGGTGACCTGGCTGGCCCCTGCCTCTAACTTGGAGGAGGCGACCTAGCTGGCTGCTGGAGGAGGTGACCTGGCTGGCCCCTGCCTAGGTTAGGACCTGGAGGAGGCGAGCTGGCCGGATGCTGGAGGGGGCGTAACCCCCTGCCCTTGACCGGGTGGAGGCGACCTGGCCGGCTGCTGGAGTAGGCGCACACCCCTGCCCCTGCCACTGACCTGGAGGAGGTGACCTGGATGGGTGCTGGAGGAGGTGACCTGGCTGACCCCTGCTCCCAACCTGTAGGAGACGACCCGGCCGGCTGCTGGAGGAGGTGACCTGGCTGGCCCCTGCCCCTAACCTGGAGGAGGCGACCTGACCGGCGACTGGAGGAGGTGACCTGGCTGGCCCCTGCCCCTAACCAGGAGGAGGCGACCTGGCTGGCTGCTGGAGGCGGTGACCTGGCTGGCACCTGCCCCTAACCTGGAGGAGGCGACCTGGCCGGCAGCTGGAGGAGGTGAGCTGGTTGGCTGCTGGAGGCGGTGACCTGGCTGGCACCTGCCCCTAACCTGGAGGAGGCGACCTGGCTGGCTGCTGGAGGAGGTGACCTGGCTGGCCCCTGCCCATAACCTGGAGGAGGCTACCTGACTGGGTGCTGGAGGAGGTGACCTGGATGGGTGCTGGAGGAGGTGACCTGGCTGACCCCTGCCCCCAACCTGGAGGAGGCGACCTGGCTGGCAGCTGGAGGAGGCGACCTGACTGGCTGCTGGAGGAGGCGACCTGGCTGGGTGCTGGAGGAGGCGACCTGGCTGGGTGCTGGAGGAGGTGACCTGGCTGGTCCCTGCCCCTAACCTGGAGGAGGCGACCTGGCTGGCAGCTGGAGGAGGTGACCTGGCTGGGTGGTGGAGGAGGTGACCTGGCTGGATGCTGCCCCTAACCTGGAGGAGGCGAATTGGCCGGCTGCTGGAGGAGGCGACCTGGCTGGCTGCTGGAGGAGGCAACCTGGCTGGCAGCTGGAGGAGGTGGCCTGGCTGGCAGCTGGAGGAGGTGACCTGGCTGGCCCCTGCCCCTAACCTGGAGGAGGCGAATTGGCCGGCTGCTGGAGGAGGCGACCTGGCTGGCTGCTGGAGGAGGTGACCTGGCTGGGTGCTGGAGGAGGTGACCTGGCTGGGTGCTGGAGGAGGTGACCTGGCTGGCCCCTGCCCCTAACCTGGATTGACCTGGCTGGCTGCTGCAGGAGGCGCACACCCCTGCCCATGTCCCTGACCGAGAGGAGGCGACCTGGCCGGCGACTGGAGAAGGCGACCTGGCTGGCAGTTGGAGGAGGCGCAACCACCTGCCATTATCCTAGTGGAGGCGACCTGACTGGCAGCTGATGGACGCGACCTGGCTGGGAGATGGCTGCTGGAGGAGGTGACCTGGCTGGCCCCTGCCCCTAACCTGGAGTGACCTGGCTGGCTGCTACAGGAGGCGCACACTCCTGCCCATGTCCCTGACCGGGAGGAGGCGACCTGGCCGGCGACTGGAGGAGGCGACCTGGCTGGCTGCTGGAGGAGGCGCAACCACCAGCCCCTGGCATGAAGGAGGCGACCTGGACGGCTGCTGGAGGAGGTGACCTGGCTGGCCCCTGCCCCTAACCTGGGGTGACCTGGCTGGCTGCTGCAGGAGGCGCACACCCCTGCCCATGTCCCTGACCGGGGGGAGGCGACCTGGCCGGCGACTGGAGGAGGCGACCTGGCTGGGTGCTGGAGGAGGCGCAACCACCTGCCCCTGACCTGAAGGAGGCGACCTGGACGGCTGCTGGAGGAGGTGACCTGGCTGGCCCCTGCCCCAACCTGGAGGAGGCGCAACCACCTGCCCCTGACCTAAAGGAGGCGACCTGGACGGCTGCTGGAGGAGGTGACCTGGCTGGCCCGTGCCCCAACCTGGAGGAGGCGACCTGGCCGGCGACTGGAGGAGGTGACCTGGCTGGCCCCTGCCCCTAACCTGGAGGAGGCGACCTGACCGGCGACTGGAGGAGGTGACCTCGCTGGCCCCTGCCCCTAACCTGGAGGAGGTGACCTGGCTGGGCCCTGCCCCTAACCTGGAGTGACCTGGCAGGCTGCTACAGGAGGCGCACACTCCTGCCCATGCCCCTGACCGGGAGGAGGCGACCTGGCCGGCGACTGGAGGAGGCGACCTGGCTGGCTGCTGGAGGAGGCGCAACCACCTGCCCCTGACCTGAAGGAGGCGACCTGGACGGCTGCTGGAGGAGGTGACCTGGCTGGCCCCTGCCCCAACCTGGAGGAGGCGACCTGGCCGCCGACTGGAGGAGGTGACCTGGCTGGCCCCTGCCCCTAACCTGGATGAGGCGAATTGGCCGGCTGCTGGAGGAGGCGACCTGGCTGGCTGCTGGAGGAGGCGACCTGGCTGGGTGCTGGGGGAGGTGACCTGGCTGGCAGTTGGAGGAGGCGCAACCACCTGCCATTATCCTGGTGGAGGCGACCTGACTGGCAGCTGGAGTAGGCGACCTGGCTGGGTGCTGGCTGCTGGAGGAGGTGACCTGGCTGGCCCCTGCCCCTAACCTAGAGGAGGCGACCTGGCTGGCAGCTGGAGAAGGTGACCTGGCTGGATGCTGCCCCTAACCTGGAGGAGGCGTCCTGGCCGACTGCTGAAGGAGGTGACCTGGTCGGCTGCTGGAGGAGGTGACCTAGCCGGCTGCTGGAGGAGGTGACCTGGCTGGCTGCTGGAGGAGGTGACCTGGCTGGCTGCTGCCCCTAACCTTTAGGAGGCGACCTGGCTGGCAGCTGGAGGAGGTGACCTGGCTGGGTGCTGGAGGAGGAGACCTGGCTGGGCCCTGCCTCTAACCTGGAGGAGGCGAATTGGCCGGCTGCTGGAGGAGGCGACCTGGCTGGCTGCTGGAGGAGGTGACCTGGCTGGGTGCTGGGGGAGGTGACCTGGCTGGCAGTTGGAGGAGGCGCAACCACCTGCCATTATCCTGGTGGAGGCGACCTGACTGGCAGCTGGAGTAGGCGACCTGGCTGGGTGCTGGCTGCTGGAGGAGGTGACCTGGCTGGCCCCTGCCCCTAACCTAGAGGAGGCGACCTGGCTGGCAGCTGGAGGAGGTGACCTGGCTGGGTGCTGGAGGAGGAGACCTGGCTGGGCCCTGCCTCTAACCTGGAGGAGGCGAATTGGCCGGCTGCTGGAGGAGGCGACCTGGCTGGCTGCTGGAGGAGGTGACCTGGCTGGGTGCTGGGGGAGGTGACCTGGCTGGCAGTTGGAGGAGGCGCAACCACCTGCCATTATCCTGGTGGAGGCGACCTGACTGGCAGCTGGAGTAGGCGACCTGGCTGGGTGCTGGCTGCTGGAGGAGGTGACCTGGCTGGCCCCTGCCCCTAACCTAGAGGAGGCGACCTGGCTGGCAGCTGGAGGAGGTGACCTGGCTGGGTGCTGGAGGAGGAGACCTGGCTGGGCCCTGCCTCTAACCTGGAGGAGGCGAATTGGCCGGCTGCTGGAGGAGGCGACCTGGCTGGCTGCTGGAGGAGGTGACCTGGCTGGGTGCTGGGGGAGGTGACCTGGCTGGCAGTTGGAGGAGGCGCAACCACCTGCCATTATCCTGGTGGAGGCGACCTGACTGGCAGCTGGAGTAGGCGACCTGGCTGGGTGCTGGCTGCTGGAGGAGGTGACCTGGCTGGCCCCTGCCCCTAACCTTTAGGAGGCGACCTGGCTGGCAGCTGGAGGAGGTGACCTGGCTGGGTGCTGGAGGAGGAGACCTGGCTGGGCCCTGCCTCTAACCTGGAGGAGGCGAATTGGCCGGCTGCTGGAGGAGGCGACCTGGCTGGCTGCTGGAGGAGGTGACCTGGCTGGGTGCTGGGGGAGGTGACCTGGCTGGCAGTTGGAGGAGGCGCAACCACCTGCCATTATCCTGGTGGAGGCGACCTGACTGGCAGCTGGAGTAGGCGACCTGGCTGGGTGCTGGCTGCTGGAGGAGGTGACCTGGCTGGCCCCTGCCCCAACCTGGAGGAGGCGACCTGGCCGCCGACTGGAGGAGGTGACCTGGCTGGCCCCTGCCCCTAACCTGGATGAGGCGAATTGGCCGGCTGCTGGAGGAGGCGACCTGGCTGGCTGCTGGAGGAGGCGACCTGGCTGGGTGCTGGGGGAGGTGACCTGGCTGGCAGTTGGAGGAGGCGCAACCACCTGCCATTATCCTGGTGGAGGCGACCTGACTGGCAGCTGGAGTAGGCGACCTGGCTGGGTGCTGGCTGCTGGAGGAGGTGACCTGGCTGGCCCCTGCCCCTAACCTAGAGGAGGCGACCTGGCTGGCAGCTGGAGAAGGTGACCTGGCTGGATGCTGCCCCTAACCTGGAGGAGGCGTCCTGGCCGACTGCTGAAGGAGGTGACCTGGTCGGCTGCTGGAGGAGGTGACCTAGCCGGCTGCTGGAGGAGGTGACCTGGCTGGCTGCTGGAGGAGGTGACCTGGCTGGCTGCTGCCCCTAACCTTTAGGAGGCGACCTGGCTGGCAGCTGGAGGAGGTGGCCTGGCTGGCAGCTGGAGGAGGTGACCTGGCTGGCCCCTGCCTCTAACCTGGAGGAGGCGAATTGGCCGGCTGCTGGAGGAGGCGACCTGGCTGGCTGCTGGAGGAGGTGACCTGGCTGGGTGCTGGGGGAGGTGACCTGGCTGGCAGTTGGAGGAGGCGCAACCACCTGCCATTATCCTGGTGGAGGCGACCTGACTGGCAGCTGGAGTAGGCGACCTGGCTGGGTGCTGGCTGCTGGAGGAGGTGACCTGGCTGGCCCCTGCCCCTAACCTAGAGGAGGCGACCTGGCTGGCAGCTGGAGAAGGTGACCTGGCTGGATGCTGCCCCTAACCTGGAGGAGGCGTCCTGGCCGACTGCTGAAGGAGGTGACCTGGTCGGCTGCTGGAGGAGGTGACCTAGCCGGCTGCTGGAGGAGGTGACCTGGCTGGCTGCTGGAGGAGGTGACCTGGCTGGCTGCTGCCCCTAACCTTTAGGAGGCGACCTGGCTGGCAGCTGGAGGAGGTGACCTG
This sequence comes from Drosophila ananassae, assembly GCF_017639315.1. Classification (NCBI taxonomy): domain Eukaryota; kingdom Metazoa; phylum Arthropoda; class Insecta; order Diptera; family Drosophilidae; genus Drosophila; species Drosophila ananassae. The sequence continues at coordinate 20,369,531 of NC_057931.1, forward strand.
GCTGGGTGCTGGAGGAGGAGACCTGGCTGGGCCCTGCCCCTAACCTGGAGGAGGCGACCTGGCCGGCTGCTGGAGGAGGTGACCTAGCTGTCCCCTGCCCCTGACATGGGGGAGGCGACCTGGCTGGCTACTAGAGGAGGCGCAACCCCCGGCCACTGTCCTAGTGGAGGTGACCTGGCTGGGCCCTGCCCCTAACCTGGAGGAGGCGACCTGACCGGCGACTGGAGGAGGTGACCAGGCTGGCCCCTGCCCCTAACCTGGAGGAGGCGACCTGGCTGGCTGCTGGAGGAGGTGACCTGGCTGGCACCTGCCCCTAACCTGGAGGAGGCGACCTGGCCGGCAGCTGGAGGAGGTGACCTGGTTGGCTGCTGGAGGCGGTGACCTGGCTGGCCCCTGCCCCTAACTTAGAGGAGGCGACCTGGCTGGCTGCTGGAGGAGGTGACCTGGCTGGCCCCTGCCCCTAACCTGGAGGAGGCGAGCTGGCCGGCTGCTGGAGGGGGCGTAACCCCCTGCCCTTGACCGGGTGGAGGCGACCTGGCCGGCTGCTGGAGTAGGCGCACACCCCTGCCCCTGCCACTGACCTGGAGGAGGCGCACCCAACTTGCCATCACCCTGCTGGAGGTAAAGCGGTTAATTTTTTTGTATTTAATTGTTTGTTTTTATTTCAGATCGGTAAATTATTCGCCACCTGTTCTGACTAGAGGTGGGGAACTATCGATAATCGGCACCATCGGTAGCGAGCGATAGTTTTTCTCAAACTACCAACTACCACCTCTAGTACTGGCTAAGCCTATATAAGGTGGAAATTCATAACCCCTCAGGAAATTTTCCCTCGGCGGGAGACCGGCCGGACTGGTCGGCGACTGGAGGAGGCGCAACCCCCTGCCACTGTCCTAGTGGAGGCGACCTGGCTAGTTGCTGGCTGGTGGAGGAGGTGACCTGGCTGGGCCCTGCCCCTAACCTGGAGGAGGCGACCTGGCCGGCTGCTGGAGGAGGTGACCTGGCTGGCCCCTGCCCCTGACCCGGCCCCTGCCCCTGACCAGGAGGAGGTGACCTGGATGGGTGCTGGAGGAGGTGACCTGGCTGACCCCTGCCCCCAACCTGGAGGAGGCGACCTGGCCGGCTGCTGGAGGAGGTGACCTGGCTGGGCCCTGCCCCTAACCTGGAGGAGGCGACCTGACCGGCGACTGGAGGAGGTGACCTGGCTGGCCCCTGCCCCTAACCTGGAGGAGGCGACCTGGCTGGCTGCTGGAGGCGGTGACCTGGCTGGCACCTGCCCCTAACCTGGAGGAGGCGACCTGGCCGGCAGCTGGAGGAGGTGACCTAGTTGGCTGCTGGAGGCGGTGACCTGGCTGGCCCCTGCCTCTAACTTGGAGGAGGCGACCTAGCTGGCTGCTGGAGGAGGTGACCTGGCTGGCCCCTGCCTAGGTTAGGACCTGGAGGAGGCGAGCTGGCCGGATGCTGGAGGGGGCGTAACCCCCTGCCCTTGACCGGGTGGAGGCGACCTGGCCGGCTGCCGGAGTAGGCGCACACCCCTGCCCCTGCCACTGACCTGGAGGAGGCGCACCCAACTTGCCATCACCCTGCTGGAGGTAAAGCGGTTAATTTTTTTTGTATTTAATTGTTTGTTTTTATTTCAGATCGGTAAATTATTCGCCACTTGTTCTGACTAGAGGTGGGGAACTATCGATAATCGGCACCATCGGTAGCGAGCGATAGTTTTTCTCAAACTACCAACTACCACCTCTAGTACTGGCTAAGCCTATATAAGGTGGAAATTCATAACCCCTCAGGAAATTTTCCCTCGGCGGGAGACCGGCCGGACTTGTCGGCGACTGGAGGAGGCGCAACCCCCTGCCACTGTCCTAGTGGAGGCGACCTGGCTGGTTGTTGGCTGCTGGAGGAGGTGACCTGGCTGGGCCCTGCCCCTAACCTGTAGGAGGCGACCTGGCCGGCTGCTGGAGGAGGTGACCTGGCTGGCCCCTGCCCCTGACCAGGAGGAGGTGACCTGGATGGGTGCTGGAGGAGGTGACCTGGCTGACCCCTGCCCCCAACCTGGAGGAGGCGACCTGGCCGGCTGCTGGAGGAGGTGACCTGGCTGGCCCCTGCCCCTAACCTGGAGGAGGCGACCTGACCGGCGACTGGAGGAGGTGACCTGGCTGGCCCCTGCCCCTAACCTCGAGGAGGTGACCTGGCTGGCTGCTGGAGGCGGTGACCTGGCTGGCACCTGCCCCTGACCCGGCCCCTGCCCCTGACACGGCCCCTGCCCCTGACCAGGAGGAGGTGACCTGGATGGGTGCTGGAGGAGGTGACCTGGCTGACCCCTGCTCCCAACCTGTAGGAGACGACCTGGCCGGCTGCTGGAGGAGGTGACCTGGCTGGCCCCTGCCCCTAACCTAGAGGAGGCGACCTGACCGGCGACTGGAGGAGGGGACCTGGCTGGCCCCTGCCCCTAACCAGGAGGAGGCGACCTGGCTGGCTGCTGGAGACGGTGACCTGGCTGGCACCTGCCCCTAACCTGGAGGAGGCGACCTGGCCGGCAGCTGGAGGAGGTGACCTGGTTGGCAGCTGGACCCGGTGACCTGGCTGGCCCCTGCCCCTAACTTGGAGGAGGCTACCTGACTGGGTGCTGGAGAGGTGACCTGGATGGGTGCTGGAGGAGGTGACCTGGCTGACCCCTGCCCCCAACCTGGAGGAGGCGACCTGGCTGGCAGCTGGAGGAGGCGACCTGACTGGCTGCTGGAGGAGGCGACCTGGCTGGGTGCTGGAGGAGGCGACCTGGCTGGGTGCTGGAGGAGGTGACCTGGCTGGTCCCTGCCCCTAACCTGGAGGTGGCGACCTGGCTGGCAGCTGGAGGAGGTGACCTGGCTGGGTGGTGGAGGAGGTGACCTGGCTGGATGCTGCCCCTAACCTGGAGGAGGCGAATTGGCCGGCTGCTGGAGGAGGCGACCTGGCTGGCTGCTGGAGGAGGCGACCTGGCTGGCAGCTGGAGGAGGTGGCCTGGCTGGCAGCTGGAGGAGGTGACCTGGCTGGCCCCTGCCCCTAACCTGGAGGAGGCGACCTGGCTGGCTGCTGGAGGAGGTGACCTGGCTGGGTGCTGGAGGAGGTGACCTGGCTGGGTGCTGGAGGAGGTGACCTGGCTAGCCCCTGCCCCTAACCTGGATTGACCTGGCTGGCTGCTGCAGGAGGCGCACACCCCTGCCCATGTCCCTGACCGAGAGGAGGCGACCTGGCCGGCGACTGGAGAAGGTGACCTGGCTGGCAGTTGGAGGAGGCGCAACCACCTGCCATTATCCTAGTGGAGGCGACCTGACTGGCAGCTGATGGAGGCGACCTGGCTGGGTGCTGGAGGAGGCGCAACCACCTGCCCCTGACCTGAAGGAGGCGACCTGGACGGCTGCTGGAGGAGGTGACCTTGCTGGCCCCTGCCCCAACCTGGAGGAGGCGACCACCTGCTGGAGGAGGCGCAACCACCTGCCCCTGCCCCTGCCACTGACCTGGAGGAGGCGCACCCAACTTGCCATTACCCTTCTGGAGGTAAAGCGGTTAATTTTTATACCCTTGCAGAGGGTATTATAATTTTGGTCAAAAGTGTGCAACGCAGTGAAGGAGACATCTCCGACCCTATAAAGTATATATATTCTTGATCAGGATCACCTCCTGAGTCGATATGAGCATGTCCGTCTGTCCGTCTGTCCGTCTGTCCGTCTGTCTGTTTCTACGCAAACTAGTCTCTCAGTTTTAAAGCTATCGAGTTGAAACTTTGCACACACCCTTCTTTCCTTTGCAGGCAGTATATAAGTCGGAACGGCCGGGATCGGTCGACTATATCCTATAGCTGCCATATAACTGATTGATCGGAAATGCCATAACTTTGGTGTTTTTTAAGTTAGAGGGTTGGGAGTTTCTACTCATGTCATATTTGACCAAAATGTTTGACCTTATGTACAAAATTTCGTAAGGATCGGCCGACTATATCCTATAGCTGTCATAGAACGATCGAAATTGGCATAACTTTGGGGTTTTTTAAGTTAGAAAGATGGGATTTGGTAGAGATTCTATTTTGGGAAAAACAATCTGATTTGTCGAATTTCATAAGGATCGGCCAACTATATCCTATAGCTGCCATATAACTGATTGATCGGAAATGCTATAACTTCGTTGTTTTTCAAGTTAGAAGGATGGGACTTTCTGTGCATTCTAATATGGGCCAACTTATATGATCTGCTAAATGTCATCAGGATCGGCCGTCTATATCCTATAGCTGTCATATAACTGATTGATCGGAAATGCTATAACTTCGTTGTTTTTCAAGTTAGAAGGATGGGAGTTTCAATGGATTCCTCTTTTGGCAAAATAATTCGATTTTCCAAGTTTCATAAGGATCGGCCAACTATATACGATCCGCTAATAATATAAGATGTGTGGCGCCACCTAGCGGACTGCGACTCAACTGCAAGGGTATATAAACTTCGGTCCGCCCGAAGTTAGCTTTCCTTTCTTGTTTTGTATGTAATTGTTTGTTTTTATTTCAGATCGGTAAATTATTCGCCACCTGTTCTGACTAGAGGTGGGGAACTATCGATAATCGGCACCATCGGTACCGAGCGATAGTTTTTCTTAAACTACCAACTACCACCTCTAGTACTGGCTAAGCACATATAAGGTGGAAATTCATAACCCAGGCAATTTTCCCTCGGCGGGGAGACCGGCCGGACTGGTCGGCGACTGGAGGAGGCGCAACCCCCTGCCACTGTCCTAGTGGAGGCGACCTGGCTGGGTGCTGGCTGCTGGAGGAGGTGACCTGGCTGGGCCCTGCCCCTAACCTGGAGGAGGCGACCTGGCCGGCTGCTGGAGGAGGTGACCTGGCTGGCCCCTGCCCCTGACCAGGAGGAGGCTACCTGACTGGGTGCTGGAGGAGGTGACCTGGATGGGTGCTGGAGGAGGTGACCTGGCTGACCCCTGCCCCCAACCTGGAGGAGGCGACCTGGCTGGCAGCTGGAGGAGGCGACCTGACTGGCTGCTGGAGGAGGCGACCTGGCTGGGTGCTGGAGGAGGCGACCTGGCTGGGTGCTGGACGAGGTGACCTGGCTGGCCCCTGCCCCTAACCTGGAGGAGGCGACCTGGCTGGCAGCTGGAGGAGGTGACCTGGCTGGGTGGTGGAGGAGGTGACCTGGCTGGATGCTGCCCCTAACCTGGAGGAGGCGAATTGGCCGGCTGCTGGAGGAGGCGACCTGGCTGGCTGCTGGAGGAGGCGACCTGGCTGGCAGCTGGAGGAGGTGGCCTGGCTGGCAGCTGGAGGAGGTGACCTGGCTGGCCCCTGCCCCTAACCTGGAGGAGGCGAATTGGCCGGCTGCTGGAGGAGGCGACCTGGCTGGCTGCTGGAGGAGGTGACCTGGCTGGGTGCTGGAGGAGGTGACCTGGCTGGGTGCTGGAGGAGGTGACCTGGCTGGCCCCAGCCCCTAACCTGGATTGACCTGGCTGGCTGCTGCAGGAGGCGCACACCCCTGCCCATGTCCCTGACCGAGAGGAGGCGACCTGGCCGGCGACTGGAGAAGGCGACCTGGCTGGCAGTTGGAGGAGGCGCAACCACCTGCCATTATCCTAGTGGAGGCGACCTGACTGGCAGCTGATGGAGGCGACCTGGCTGGGTGATGGCTGCTGGAGGAGGTGACCTGGCTGGCCCCTGCCCCTAACCTGGAGTGACCTGGCTGGCTGCTACAGGAGGCGCACACTCCTGCCCATGTTCCTGACCGGGAGGAGGCGACCTGGCCGGCGACTGGAGGAGGCGACCTGGCTGGCTGCTGGAGGAGGCGCAACCACCAGCCCCTGGCATGAAGGAGGCGACCTGGACGGCTGCTGGAGGAGGTGACCTGGCGGCCCCTGCCCCTAACCTGGAGTGACCTGGCTGGCTGCTGCAGGAGGCGCACACCCCTGCCCATGTCCCTGACCGAGAGGAGGCGACCTGGCCGGCGACTGGAGAAGGCGACCTGGCTGGCAGTTGGAGGAGGCGCAACCACCTGCCATTATCCTAGTGGAGGCGACCTGACTGGCAGCTGATGGAGGCGACCTGGCTGGGTGATGGCTGCTGGAGGAGGTGACCTGGCTGGCCCCTGCCCCTAACCTGGAGTGACCTGGCTGGCTGCTACAGGAGGCGCACACTCCTGCCCATGTTCCTGACCGGGGGGAGGCGACCTGGCCGGAGACTGGAGGAGGCGACCTGGCTGGCTGCTGGAGGAGGCGCAACCACCTGCCCCTGACCTGAAGGAGGCGACCTGGACGGCTGCTGGAGGAGGTGACCTGGCTGGCACCTGCCCCAACCTGGAGGAGGCGACCACCTGCTGGAGGAGGCGCAACCACCTGCCCCTGACCTGAAGGAGGCGACCTGGACGGCTGCTGGAGGAGGTGACCTGGCTGGCCCCTGCCCCAACCTGGAGGAGGCGACCTGGCCGGCGACTGGAGGAGGTGACCTGGCTGGCCCCTGCCCCTAACCTGGAGGAGGCGACCTTGCTGGCTGCTGGAGGAGGCGCAACCCTCTGCCACTATCCTAGTGGAGGCGACCTGACTGGCTGCTGGAGGAGGTGACCTGGCTGGGTGCTGGAGGAGGTGACCTGGCTGGGTCACCGACCCTATAAAGTATATATATTCTTGATCAGGATCACCTCCTGAGTCGATATGAGCATGTCCGTCTGTCCGTCTGTCCGTCGGTCCGTCTGTCCGTCTGTCTGTTTCTACGCAAACTAGTCTCTCAGTTTTAAAGCTATCGAGTTGAAACTTTGCACACACCCTTCTTTCCTTTGCAGGCAGTATATAAGTCGGAACGGCCGGGATCGGTCGACTATATCCTATAGCTGCCATTTAACTGATTGATCGGAAATGCCATAACTTTGGTGTTTTTTAAGTTAGAGGGTTGGGAGTTTCTACACATGTCATATTTGACCAAAATGTTTGACCTTATGTACAAAATTTCGTAAGGATCGGCCGACTATATCCTATAGCTGTCATAGAACGATCGAAATTGGCATAACTTCGTTGTTTTTCAAGTTAGAAGGATGGGACTTTCTGTGCATTCTAATATGGGCCAACTTATATGATCTGCTAAATGTCATCAGGATCGGCCGTCTATATCCTATAGCTGTCATATAACTGATTGATCGGAAATGCTATAACTTCGTTGTTTTTCAAGTTAGAAGGATGGGAGTTTCAATGGATTCCTCTTTTGGCAAAATAATTCGATTTTCCAAGTTTCATAAGGATCGGCCAACTATATACGATCCGCTATATATCTAATAATATAAGATGTGTGGCGCCACCTAGCGGACTGCGACTCAACTGCAAGGGTATATAAACTTCGGTCCGCCCGAAGTTAGCTTTCCTTTCTTGTTTTGTATGTAATTGTTTGTTTTTATTTCAGATCGGTAAATTATTCGCCACCTGTTCTGACTAGAGGTGGGGAACTATCGATAATCGGCACCATCGGTACCGAGCGATAGTTTTTCTTAAACTACCAACTACCACCTCTAGTACCGGCTAAGCATATATAAGGTGGAAATTCATAACCCAGGCAATTTTCCCTCGGCGGGGAGACCGGCCGGACTGGTCGGCGACTGGAGGAGGCGCAACCCCCTGCCACTGTCCTAGTGGAGGCGACCTGGCTGGGTGCTGGCTGCTGGAGGAGGTGACCTGGCTAGGCCCTGCCCCTAACCTGGAGGAGGCGACCTGGCCGGCTGCTGGAGGAGGTGACCTGGCTGGCCCCTGCCCCTGACCAGGAGCAGGCTACCTGACTGGGTGCTGGAGGAGGTGACCTGGATGGGTGCTGGAGGAGGTGACCTGGCTGACCCCTGCCCCCAACCTGGAGGAGGCGACCTGGCTGGCAGCTGGAGGAGGCGACCTGACTGGCTGCTGGAGGAGGCGACCTGGCTGGGTGCTGGAGGAGGCGACCTGGCTGGGTGCTGGACGAGGTGACCTGGCTGGCCCCTGCCCCTAACCTGGAGGAGGCGACCTGGCTGGCAGCTGGAGGAGGTGACCTGGCTGGGTGGTGGAGGAGGTGACCTGGCTGGATGCTGCCCCTAACCTGGAGGAGGCGAATTGGCCGGCTGCTGGAGGAGGCGACCTGGCTGGCTGCTGGAGGAGGCGACCTGGCTGGCAGCTGGAGGAGGTGGCCTGGCTGGCAGCTGGAGGAGGTGACCTGGCTGGCCCCTGCCCCTAACCTGGAGGAGGCGAATTGGCCGGCTGCTGGAGGAGGCGACCTGGCTGGCTGCTGGAGGAGGTGACCTGGCTGGGTGCTGGAGGAGGTGACCTGGCTGGGTGCTGGAGGAGGTGACCTGGCTGGCCCCTGCCCCTAACCTGGATTGACCTGGCTGGCTGCTGCAGGAGGCGCACACCCCTGCCCATGTCCCTGACCGAGAGGAGGCGACCTGGCCGGCGACTGGAGAAGGCGACCTGGCTGGCAGTTGGAGGAGGCGCAACCACCTGCCATTATCCTAGTGGAGGCGACCTGACTGGCAGCTGATGGAGGCGACCTGGCTGGGTGATGGCTGCTGGAGGAGGTGACCTGGCTGGCCCCTGCCCCTAACCTGGAGTGACCTGGCTGGCTGCTACAGGAGGCGCACACTCCTGCCCATGTCCCTGACCGGGAGGAGGCGACCTGGCCGGCGACTGGAGGAGGCGACCTGGCTGGCTGCTGGAGGAGGCGCAACCACCAGCCCCTGGCATGAAGGAGGCGACCTGGACGGCTGCTGGAGGAGGTGACCTGGCGGCCCCTGCCCCTAACCTGGAGTGACCTGGCTGGCTGCTGCAGGAGGCGCACACCCCTGCCCATGTCCCTGACCGGGGGGAGGCGACCTGGCCGGAGACTGGAGGAGGCGACCTGGCTGGCTGCTGGAGGAGGCGCAACCACCTGCCCCTGACCTGAAGGAGGCGACCTGGACGGCTGCTGGAGGAGGTGACCTGGCTGGCACCTGCCCCAACCTGGAGGAGGCGACCACCTGCTGGAGGAGGCGCAACCACCTGCCCCTGACCTGAAGGAGGCGACCTGGACGGCTGCTGGAGGAGGTGACCTGGCTGGCCCCTGCCCCAACCTGGAGGAGGCGACCTGGCCGGCGACTGGAGGAGGTGACCTGGCTGGCCCCTGCCCCTAACCTGAAGGAGGCGACCTTGCTGGCTGCTGGAGGAGGCGCAACCCTCTGCCACTATCCTAGTGGAGGCGACCTGACTGGCTGCTGGAGGAGGTGACCTGGCTGGGTGCTGGAGGAGGTGACCTGGCTGGGTCACCGACCCTATAAAGTATATATATTCTTGATCAGGATCACCTCCTGAGTCGATATGAGCATGTCCGTCTGTCCGTCTGTCTGTCGGTCCGTCTGTCCGTCTGTCTGTTTCTACGCAAACTAGTCTCTCAGTTTTAAAGCTATCGAGTTGAAACTTTGCACACACCCTTCTTTCCTTTGCAGGCAGTATATAAGTCGGAACGGCCGGGTCGACTATATCCTATAGCTGCCATATAACTGATTGATCGGAAATGCCATAACTTTGGTGTTTTTTAAGTTAGAGGGTTGGGAGTTTCTACACATGTCATATTTGACCAAAATGTTTGACCTTATGTACAAAATTTCGTAAGGATCGGCCGACTATATCCTATAGCTGTCATAGAACGATCGAAATTGGCATAACTTTGGGGTTTTTTAAGTTAGAAAGATGGGATTTGGTAGAGATTCTATTTTGGGAAAAACAATCTGATTTGTCGAATTTCATAAGGATCGGCCAACTATATCCTATAGCTGCCATATAACTGATTGATCGGAAATGCTATAACTTCGTTGTTTTTCAAGTTAGAAGGATGGGACTTTCTGTGCATTCTAATATGGGCCAACTTATATGATCTGCTAAATGTCATCAGGATCGGCCGTCTATATCCTATAGCTGTCATATAACTGATTGATCGGAAATGCTATAACTTCGTTGTTTTTCAAGTTAGAAGGATGGGAGTTTCAATGGATTCCTCTTTTGGCAAAATAATTCGATTTTCCAAGTTTCATAAGGATCGGCCAACTATATACGATCCGCTATATATCTAATAATATAAGATGTGTGGCGCCACCTAGCGGACTGCGACTCAACTGCAAGGGTATATAAACTTCGGTCCGCCCGAAGTTAGCTTTCCTTTCTTGTTTTGTATGTAATTGTTTGTTTTTATTTCAGATCGGTAAATTATTCGCCACCTGTTCTGACTAGAGGTGGGGAACTATCGATAATCGGCACCATCGGTACCGAGCGATAGTTTTTCTTAAACTACCAACTACCACCTCTAGTACTGGCTAAGCATATATAAGGTGGAAATTCATAACCCAGGCAATTTTCCCTCGGCGGGGAGACCGGCCGGACTGGTCGGCGACTGGAGGAGGCGCAACCCCCTGCCACTGTCCTAGTGGAGGCGACCTGGCTGGGTGCTGGCTGCTGGAGGAGGTGACCTGGCTGGGCCCTGCCCCTAACCTGGAGGAGGCGACTTGGCCGGCTGCTGGAGGAGGTGACCTGGCTGGCCCCTGCCCCTGACCAGGAGGAGGCTACCTGACTGGGTGCTGGAGGAGGTGACCTGGATGGGTGCTGGAGGAGGTGACCTGGCTGACCCCTGCCCCCAACCTGGAGGAGGCGAATTGGCCGGCTGCTGGAGGAGGCGACCTGGCTGGCTGCTGGAGGAGGCGACCTGGCTGGCAGCTGGAGGAGGTGGCCTGGCTGGCAGCTGGAGGAGGTGACCTGGCTGGCCCCTGCCCCTAACCTGGAGGAGGCGAATTGGCCGGCTGCTGGAGGAGGCGACCTGGCTGGCTGCTGGAGGAGGTGACCTGGCTGGGTGCTGGAGGAGGTGACCTGGCTGGGTGCTGGAGGAGGTGACCTGGCTGGCCCCTGCCCCTAACCTGGATTGACCTGGCTGGCTGCTGCAGGAGGCGCACACCCCTGCCCATGTCCCTGACCGAGAGGAGGCGACCTGGCCGGCGACTGGAGAAGGCGACCTGGCTGGCAGTTGGAGGAGGCGCAACCACCTGCCATTATCCTAGTGGAGGCGACCTGACTGGCAGCTGATGAAGGCGACCTGGCTGGGTGATGGCTGCTGGAGGAGGTGACCTGGCTGGCCCCTGCCCCTAACCTGGAGTGACCTGGCTGGCTGCTACAGGAGGCGCACACTCCTGCCCATGTCCCTGACCGGGAGGAGGCGACCTGGCCGGCGACTGGAGGAGGCGACCTGGCTGGCTGCTGGAGGAGGCGCAACCACCAGCCCCTGGCATGAAGGAGGCGACCTGGACGGCTGCTGGAGGAGGTGACCTGGCGGCCCCTGCCCCTAACCTGGAGTGACCTGGCTGGCTGCTGCAGGAGGCGCACACCCCTGCCCATGTCCCTGACCGGGGGGAGGCGACCTGGCCGGAGACTGGAGGAGGCGACCTGGCTGGCTGCTGGAGGAGGCGCAACCACCTGCCCCTGACCTGAAGGAGGCGACCTGGACGGCTGCTGGAGGAGGTGACCTGGCTGGCACCTGCCCCAACCTGGAGGAGGCGACCACCTGCTGGAGGAGGCGCAACCACCTGCCCCTGACCTGAAGGAGGCGACCTGGACGGCTGCTGGAGGAGGTGACCTGGCTGGCCCCTGCCCCAACCTGGAGGAGGCGACCTGGCCGGCGACTGGAGGAGGTGACCTGGCTGGCCCCTGCCCCTAACCTGGAGGAGGCGACCTTGCTGGCTGCTGGAGGAGGCGCAACCCTCTGCCACTATCCTAGTGGAGGCGACCTGACTGGCTGCTGGAGGAGGTGACCTGGCTGGGTGCTGGAGGAGGTGACCTGGCTGGGTCACCGACCCTATAAAGTATATATATTCTTGATCAGGATCACCTCCTGAGTCGATATGAGCATGTCCGTCTGTCCGTCTGTCCGTCGGTCCGTCTGTCCGTCTGTCTGTTTCTACGCAAACTAGTCTCTCAGTTTTAAAGCTATCGAGTTGAAACTTTGCACACACCCTTCTTTCCTTTGCAGGCAGTATATAAGTCGGAACGGCCGGGATCGGTCGACTATATCCTATAGCTGCCATATAACTGATTGATCGGAAATGCCATAACTTTGGTGTTTTTTAAGTTAGAGGGTTGGGAGTTTCTACACATGTCATATTTGACCAAAATGTTTGACCTTATGTACAAAATTTCGTAAGGATCGGCCGACTATATCCTATAGCTGTCATAGAACGATCGAAATTGGCATAACTTTGGGGTTTTTTAAGTTAGAAAGATGGGATTTGGTAGAGATTCTATTTTGGGAAAAACAATCTGATTTGTCGAATTTCATAAGGATCGGCCAACTATATCCTATAGCTGCCATATAACTGATTGATCGGAAATGCTATAACTTCGTTGTTTTTCAAGTTAGAAGGATGGGACTTTCTGTGCATTCTAATATGGGCCAACTTATATGATCTGCTAAATGTCATCAGGATCGGCCGTCTATATCCTATAGCTGTCATATAACTGATTGATCGGAAATGCTATAACTTCGTTGTTTTTCAAGTTAGAAGGATGGGAGTTTCAATGGATTCCTCTTTTGGCAAAATAATTCGATTTTCCAAGTTTCATAAGGATCGGCCAACTATATACGATCCGCTATATATCTAATAATATAAGATGTGTGGCGCCACCTAGCGGACTGCGACTCAACTGCAAGGGTATATAAACTTCGGTCCGCCCGAAGTTAGCTTTCCTTTCTTGTTTTGTATGTAATTGTTTGTTTTTATTTCAGATCGGTAAATTATTCGCCACCTGTTCTGACTAGAGGTGGGGAACTATCGATAATCGGCACCATCGGTACCGAGCGATAGTTTTTCTTAAACTACCAACTACCACCTCTAGTACTGGCTAAGCATATATAAGGTGGAAATTCATAACCCAGGCAATTTTCCCTCGGCGGGGAGACCGGCCGGACTGGTCGGCGACTGGAGGAGGCGCAACCCCCTGCCACTGTCCTAGTGGAGGCGACCTGGCTGGGTGCTGGCTGCTGGAGGAGGTGACCTGGCTGGGCCCTGCCCCTAACCTGGAGGAGGCGACCTGGCCGGCTGCTGGAGGAGGTGACCTGGCTGGCCCCTGCCCCTGACCAGGAGGAGGCTACCTGACTGGGTGCTGGAGGAGGTGACCTGGATGGGTGCTGGAGGAGGTGACCTGGCTGACCCCTGCCCCCAACCTGGAGGAGGCGACCTGGCTGGCAGCTGGAGGAGGCGACCTGACTGGCTGCTGGAGGAGGCGACCTGGCTGGGTGCTGGAGGAGGCGACCTGGCTGGGTGCTGGACGAGGTGACCTGGCTGGCCCCTGCCCCTAACCTGGAGGAGGCGACCTGGCTGGCAGCTGGAGGAGGTGACCTGGCTGGGTGGTGGAGGAGGTGACCTGGCTGGATGCTGCCCCTAACCTGGAGGAGGCGAATTGGCCGGCTGCTGGAGGAGGCGACCTGGCTGGCTGCTGGAGGAGGCGACCTGGCTGGCAGCTGGAGGAGGTGGCCTGGCTGGCAGCTGGAGGAGGTGACCTGGCTGGCCCCTGCCCCTAACCTGGAGGAGGCGAATTGGCCGGCTGCTGGAGGAGGCGACCTGAATGGCTGCTGGAGGAGGTGACCTGGCTGGGTGCTGGAGGAGGTGACCTGGCTGGGTGCTGGAGGAGGTGACCTGGCTGGCCCCTGCCCCTAACCTGGATTGACCTGGCTGGCTGCTGCAGGAGGCGCACACCCCTGCCCATGTCCCTGACCGAGAGGAGGCGACCTGGCCGGCGACTGGAGAAGGCGACCTGGCTGGCAGTTGGAGGAGGCGCAACCACCTGCCATTATCCTAGTGGAGGCGACCTGACTGGCAGCTGATGGAGGCGACCTGGCTGGGTGATGGCTGCTGGAGGAGGTGACCTGGCTGGCCCCTGCCCCTAACCTGGAGTGACCTGGCTGGCTGCTACAGGAGGCGCACACTCCTGCCCATGTCCCTGACCGGGAGGAGGCGACCTGGCCGGCGACTGGAGGAGGCGACCTGGCTGGCTGCTGGAGGAGGCGCAACCACCAGCCCCTGGCATGAAGGAGGCGACCTGGACGGCTGCTGGAGGAGGTGACCTGGCGGCCCCTGCCCCTAACCTGGAGTGACCTGGCTGGCTGCTGCAGGAGGCGCACACCCCTGCCCATGTCCCTGACCGGGGGGAGGCGACCTGGCCGGAGACTGGAGGAGGCGACCTGGCTGGCTGCTGGAGGAGGCGCAACCACCTGCCCCTGACCTGAAGGAGGCGACCTGGACGGCTGCTGGAGGAGGTGACCTGGCTGGCACCTGCCCCAACCTGGAGGAGGCGACCACCTGCTGGAGGAGGCGCAACCACCTGCCCCTGACCTGAAGGAGGCGACCTGGACGGCTGCTGGAGGAGGTGATCTGGCTGGCCCCTGCCCCAACCTGGAGGAGGCGACCTGGCCGGCGACTGGAGGAGGTGACCTGGCTGGCCCCTGCCCCTAACCTGGAGGAGGCGACCTTGCTGGCTGCTGGAGGAGGCGCAACCCTCTGCCACTATCCTAGTGGAGGCGACCTGACTGGCTGCTGGAGGAGGTGACCTGGCTGGGTGCTGGAGGAGGTGACCTGGCTGGGTCACCGACCCTATAAAGTGTATATATTCTTGATCAGGATCACCTCCTGAGTCGATATGAGCATGTCCGTCTGTCCGTCTGTCCGTCGGTCCGTCTGTCCGTCTGTCTGTTTCTACGCAAACTAGTCTCTCAGTTTTAAAGCTATCGAGTTGAAACTTTGCACACACCCTTCTTTCCTTTGCAGGCAGTATATAAGTCGGAACGGCCGGGTCGACTATATCCTATAGCTGCCATATAACTGATTGATCGGAAATGCCATAACTTTGGTGTTTTTTAAGTTAGAGGGTTGGGAGTTTCTACACATGTCATATTTGACCAAAATGTTTGACCTTATGTACAAAATTTCGTAAGGATCGGCCGACTATATCCTATAGCTGTCATAGAACGATCGAAATTGGCATAACTTTGGGGTTTTTTAAGTTAGAAAGATGGGATTTGGTAGAGATTCTATTTTGGGAAAAACAATCTGATTTGTCGAATTTCATAAGGATCGGCCAACTATATCCTATAGCTGCCATATAACTGATTGATCGGAAATGCTATAACTTCGTTGTTTTTCAAGTTAGAAGGATGGGACTTTCTGTGCATTCTAATATGGGCCAACTTATATGATCTGCTAAATGTCATCAGGATCGGCCGTCTATATCCTATAGCTGTCATATAACTGATTGATCGGAAATGCTATAACTTCGTTGTTTTTCAAGTTAGAAGGATGGGAGTTTCAATGGATTCCTCTTTTGGCAAAATAATTCGATTTTCCAAGTTTCATAAGGATCGGCCAACTATATACGATCCGCTATATATCTAATAATATAAGATGTGTGGCGCCACCTAGCGGACTGCGACTCAACTGCAAGGGTATATAAACTTCGGTCCGCCCGAAGTTAGCTTTCCTTTCTTGTTTTGTATGTAATTGTTTGTTTTTATTTCAGATCGGTAAATTATTCGCCACCTGTTCTGACTAGAGGTGGGGAACTATCGATAATCGGCACCATCGGTACCGAGCGATAGTTTTTCTTAAACTACCAACTACCACCTCTAGTACTGGCTAAGCATATATAAGGTGGAAATTCATAACCCAGGCAATTTTCCCTCGGCGGGGAGACCGGCCGGACTGGTCGGCGACTGGAGGAGGCGCAACCCCCTGCCACTGTCCTAGTGGAGGCGACCTGGCTGGGTGCTGGCTGCTGGAGGAGGTGACCTGGCTGGGCCCTGCCCCTAACCTGGAGGAGGCGACCTGGCCGGCTGCTGGAGGAGGTGACCTGGCTGGCCCCTGCCCCTGACCAGGAGGAGGCTACCTGACTGGGTGCTGGAGGAGGTGACCTGGATGGGTGCTGGAGGAGGTGACCTGGCTGACCCCTGCCCCCAACCTGGAGGAGGCGACCTGGCTGGCAGCTGGAGGAGGCGACCTGACTGGCTGCTGGAGGAGGCGACCTGGCTGGGTGCTGGAGGAGGCGACCTGGCTGGGTGCTGGACGAGGTGACCTGGCTGGCCCCTGCCCCTAACCTGGAGGAGGCGACCTGGCTGGCAGCTGGAGGAGGTGACCTGGCTGGGTGGTGGAGGAGGTGACCTGGCTGGATGCTGCCCCTAACCTGGAGGAGGCGAATTGGCCGGCTGCTGGAGGAGGCGACCTGGCTGGCTGCTGGAGGAGGCGACCTGGCTGGCAGCTGGAGGAGGTGGCCTGGCTGGCAGCTGGAGGAGGTGACCTGGCTGGCCCCTGCCCCTAACCTGGAGGAGGCGAATTGGCCGGCTGCTGGAGGAGGCGACCTGGCTGGCTGCTGGAGGAGGTGACCTGGCTGGGTGCTGGAGGAGGTGACCTGGCTGGGTGCTGGAGGAGGTGACCTGGCTGGCCCCTGCCCCTAACCTGGATTGACCTGGCTGGCTGCTGCAGGAGGCGCACACCCCTGCCCATGTCCCTGACCGAGAGGAGGCGACCTGGCCGGCGACTGGAGAAGGCGACCTGGCTGGCAGTTGGAGGAGGCGCAACCACCTGCCATTATCCTAGTGGAGGCGACCTGACTGGCAGCTGATGGAGGCGACCTGGCTGGGTGATGGCTGCTGGAGGAGGTGACCTGGCTGGCCCCTGCCCCTAACCTGGAGTGACCTGGCTGGCTGCTACAGGAGGCGCACACTCCTGCCCATGTCCCTGACCGGGAGGAGGCGACCTGGCCGGCGACTGGAGGAGGCGACCTGGCTGGCTGCTGGAGGAGGCGCAACCACCAGCCCCTGGCATGAAGGAGGCGACCTGGACGGCTGCTGGAGGAGGTGACCTGGCGGCCCCTGCCCCTAACCTGGAGTGACCTGGCTGGCTGCTGCAGGAGGCGCACACCCCTGCCCATGTCCCTGACCGGGGGGAGGCGACCTGGCCGGAGACTGGAGGAGGCGACCTGGCTGGCTGCTGGAGGAGGCGCAACCACCTGCCCCTGACCTGAAGGAGGCGACCTGGACGGCTGCTGGAGGAGGTGACCTGGCTGGCACCTGCCCCAACCTGGAGGAGGCGACCACCTGCTGGAGGAGGCGCAACCACCTGCCCCTGACCTGAAGGAGGCGACCTGGACGGCTGCTGGAGGAGGTGACCTGGCTGGCCCCTGCCCCAACCTGGAGGAGGCGACCTGGCCGGCGACTGGAGGAGGTGACCTGGCTGGCCCCTGCCCCTAACCTGGAGGAGGCGACCTTGCTGGCTGCTGGAGGAGGCGCAACCCTCTGCCACTATCCTAGTGGAGGCGACCTGACTGGCTGCTGGAGGAGGTGACCTGGCTGGGTGCTGGAGGAGGTGACCTGGCTGGGTCACCGACCCTATAAAGTATATATATTCTTGATCAGGATCACCTCCTGAGTCGATATGAGCATGTCCGTCTGTCCGTCTGTCCGTCGGTCCGTCTGTCCGTCTGTCTGTTTCTACGCAAACTAGTCTCTCAGTTTTAAAGCTATCGAGTTGAAACTTTGCACACACCCTTCTTTCCTTTGCAGGCAGTATATAAGTCGGAACGGCCGGGTCGACTATATCCTATAGCTGCCATATAACTGATTGATCGGAAATGCCATAACTTTGGTGTTTTTTAAGTTAGAGGGTTGGGAGTTTCTACACATGTCATATTTGACCAAAATGTTTGACCTTATGTACAAAATTTCGTAAGGATCGGCCGACTATATCCTATAGCTGTCATAGAACGATCGAAATTGGCATAACTTTGGGGTTTTTTAAGTTAGAAAGATGGGATTTGGTAGAGATTCTATTTTGGGAAAAACAATCTGATTTGTCGAATTTCATAAGGATCGGCCAACTATATCCTATAGCTGCCATATAACTGATTGATCGGAAATGCTATAACTTCGTTGTTTTTCAAGTTAGAAGGATGGGACTTTCTGTGCATTCTAATATGGGCCAACTTATATGATCTGCTAAATGTCATCAGGATCGGCCGTCTATATCCTATAGCTGTCATATAACTGATTGATCGGAAATGCTATAACTTCGTTGTTTTTCAAGTTAGAAGGATGGGAGTTTCAATGGATTCCTCTTTTGGCAAAATAATTCGATTTTCCAAGTTTCATAAGGATCGGCCAACTATATACGATCCGCTATATATCTAATAATATAAGATGTGTGGCGCCACCTAGCGGACTGCGACTCAACTGCAAGGGTATATAAACTTCGGTCCGCCCGAAGTTAGCTTTCCTTTCTTGTTTTGTATGTAATTGTTTGTTTTTATTTCAGATCGGTAAATTATTCGCCACCTGTTCTGACTAGAGGTGGGGAACTATCGATAATCGGCACCATCGGTACCGAGCGATAGTTTTTCTTAAACTACCAACTACCACCTCTAGTACTGGCTAAGCATATATAAGGTGGAAATTCATAACCCAGGCAATTTTCCCTCGGCGGGGAGACCGGCCGGACTGGTCGGCGACTGGAGGAGGCGCAACCCCCTGCCACTGTCCTAGTGGAGGCGACCTGGCTGGGTGCTGGCTGCTGGAGGAGGTGACCTGGCTGGGCCCTGCCCCTAACCTGGAGGAGGCGACCTGGCCGGCTGCTGGAGGAGGTGACCTGGCTGGCCCCTGCCCCTGACCAGGAGGAGGCTACCTGACTGGGTGCTGGAGGAGGTGACCTGGATGGGTGCTGGAGGAGGTGACCTGGCTGACCCCTGCCCCCAACCTGGAGGAGGCGACCTGGCTGGCAGCTGGAGGAGGCGACCTGACTGGCTGCTGGAGGAGGCGACCTGGCTGGGTGCTGGAGGAGGCGACCTGGCTGGGTGCTGGACGAGGTGACCTGGCTGGCCCCTGCCCCTAACCTGGAGGAGGCGACCTGGCTGGCAGCTGGAGGAGGTGACCTGGCTGGGTGGTGGAGGAGGTGACCTGGCTGGATGCTGCCCCTAACCTGGAGGAGGCGAATTGGCCGGCTGCTGGAGGAGGCGACCTGGCTGGCTGCTGGAGGAGGCGACCTGGCTGGCAGCTGGAGGAGGTGGCCTGGCTGGCAGCTGGAGGAGGTGACCTGGCTGGCCCCTGCCCCTAACCTGGAGGAGGCGAATTGGCCGGCTGCTGGAGGAGGCGACCTGGCTGGCTGCTGGAGGAGGTGACCTGGCTGGGTGCTGGAGGAGGTGACCTGGCTGGGTGCTGGAGGAGGTGACCTGGCTGGCCCCTGCCCCTAACCTGGATTGACCTGGCTGGCTGCTGCAGGAGGCGCACACCCCTGCCCATGTCCCTGACCGAGAGGAGGCGACCTGGCCGGCGACTGGAGAAGGCGACCTGGCTGGCAGTTGGAGGAGGCGCAACCACCTGCCATTATCCTAGTGGAGGCGACCTGACTGGCAGCTGATGGAGGCGACCTGGCTGGGTGATGGCTGCTGGAGGAGGTGACCTGGCTGGCCCCTGCCCCTAACCTGGAGTGACCTGGCTGGCTGCTACAGGAGGCGCACACTCCTGCCCATGTCCCTGACCGGGAGGAGGCGACCTGGCCGGCGACTGGAGGAGGCGACCTGGCTGGCTGCTGGAGGAGGCGCAACCACCAGCCCCTGGCATGAAGGAGGCGACCTGGACGGCTGCTGGAGGAGGTGACCTGGCGGCCCCTGCCCCTAACCTGGAGTGACCTGGCTGGCTGCTGCAGGAGGCGCACACCCCTGCCCATGTCCCTGACCGGGGGGAGGCGACCTGGCCGGAGACTGGAGGAGGCGACCTGGCTGGCTGCTGGAGGAGGCGCAACCACCTGCCCCTGACCTGAAGGAGGCGACCTGGACGGCTGCTGGAGGAGGTGACCTGGCTGGCACCTGCCCCAACCTGGAGGAGGCGACCACCTGCTGGAGGAGGCGCAACCACCTGCCCCTGACCTGAAGGAGGCGACCTGGACGGCTGCTGGAGGAGGTGACCTGGCTGGCCCCTGCCCCAACCTGGAGGAGGCGACCTGGCCGGCGACTGGAGGAGGTGACCTGGCTGGCCCCTGCCCCTAACCTGGAGGAGGCGACCTTGCTGGCTGCTGGAGGAGGCGCAACCCTCTGCCACTATCCTAGTGGAGGCGACCTGACTGGCTGCTGGAGGAGGTGACCTGGCTGGGTGCTGGAGGAGGTGACCTGGCTGGGTCACCGACCCTATAAAGTATATATATTCTTGATCAGGATCACCTCCTGAGTCGATATGAGCATGTCCGTCTGTCCGTCTGTCCGTCGGTCCGTCTGTCCGTCTGTCTGTTTCTACGCAAACTAGTCTCTCAGTTTTAAAGCTATCGAGTTGAAACTTTGCACACACCCTTCTTTCCTTTGCAGGCAGTATATAAGTCGGAACGGCCGGGATCGGTCGACTATATCCTATAGCTGCCATATAACTGATTGATCGGAAATGCCATAACTTTGGTGTTTTTTAAGTTAGAGGGTTGGGAGTTTCTACACATGTTATATTTGACCAAAATGTTTGACCTTATGTACAAAATTTCGTAAGGATCGGCCGACTATATCCTATAGCTGTCATAGAACGATCGAAATTGGCATAACTTTGGGGTTTTTTAAGTTAGAAAGATGGGATTTGGTAGAGATTCTATTTTGGGAAAAACAATCTGATTTGTCGAATTTCATAAGGATCGGCCAACTATATCCTATAGCTGCCATATAACTGATTGATCGGAAATGCTATAACTTCGTTGTTTTTCAAGTTAGAAGGATGGGACTTTCTGTGCATTCTAATATGGGCCAACTTATATGATCTGCTAAATGTCATCAGGATCGGCCGTCTATATCCTATAGCTGTCATATAACTGATTGATCGGAAATGCTATAACTTCGTTGTTTTTCAAGTTAGAAGGATGGGAGTTTCAATGGATTCCTCTTTTGGCAAAATAATTCGATTTTCCAAGTTTCATAAGCTTCATTCATCATCAATATAAGATGTGTGGCGCCACCTAGCGGACTGCGACTCAACTGCAAGGGTATATAAACTTCGGTCCGCCCGAAGTTAGCTTTCCTTTCTTGTTTTGTATGTAATTGTTTGTTTTTATTTCAGATCGGTAAATTATTCGCCACCTGTTCTGACTAGAGGTGGGGAACTATCGATAATCGGCACCATCGGTACCGAGCGATAGTTTTTCTTAAACTACCAACTACCACCTCTAGTACTGGCTAAGCACATATAAGGTGGAAATTCATAACCCAGGCAATTTTCCCTCGGCGGGGAGACCGGCCGGACTGGTCGGCGACTGGAGGAGGCGCAACCCCCTGCCACTGTCCTAGTGGAGGCGACCTGGCTGGGTGCTGGCTGCTGGAGGAGGTGACCTGGCTGGGCCCTGCCCCTAACCTGGAGGAGGCGACCTGGCCGGCTGCTGGAGGAGGTGACCTGGCTGGCCCCTGCCCCTGACCAGGAGGAGGCTACCTGACTGGGTGCTGGAGGAGGTGACCTGGATGGGTGCTGGAGGAGGTGACCTGGCTGACCCCTGCCCCCAACCTGGAGGAGGCGACCTGGCTGGCAGCTGGAGGAGGCGACCTGACTGGCTGCTGGAGGAGGCGACCTGGCTGGGTGCTGGAGGAGGCGACCTGGCTGGGTGCTGGACGAGGTGACCTGGCTGGCACCTGCCCCAACCTGGAGGAGGCGACCACCTGCTGGAGGAGGCGCAACCACCTGCCCCTGACCTGAAGGAGGCGACCTGGACGGCTGCTGGAGGAGGTGACCTGGCTGGCCCCTGCCCCAACCTGGAGGAGGCGACCTGGCCGGCGACTGGAGGAGGTGACCTGGCTGGCCCCTGCCCCTAACCTGGAGGAGGCGACCTTGCTGGCTGCTGGAGGAGGCGCAACCCTCTGCCACTATCCTAGTGGAGGCGACCTGACTGGCTGCTGGAGGAGGTGACCTGGCTGGGTGCTGGAGGAGGTGACCTGGCTGGGTGCTGGAGGAGGTGACCTGGCTGGCCCCTGCCCCTAACCTGGAGTGACCTGGCTGGCTGCTACAGGAGGCGCACACTCCTGCCCATGTCCCTGACCGGGAGGAGGCGACCTGGCCAACGACTGGAGGAGGCGACCTGGCTGGCTGCTGGAGGAGGCGCAACCACCAGCCCCTGGCATGAAGGAGGCGACCTGGACGGCTGCTGGAGGAGGTGACCTGGCTGGCCCCTACCCCTTACCTGGAGTGACCTGGCTGGCTGCTGCAGGAGGCGCACACCCCTGCCCATGTCCCTGACCGGGGGGAGGCGACCTGGCCGGCGACTGGAGGAGGCGACCTGGCTGGCTGCTGGAGGAGGCGCAACCACCTGCCCCTGATCTGAAGGAGGCGACCTGGACGGCTGCTGGAGGAGGTGACCTGGCTGGCCCCTGCCCCTAACCTGGAGTGACCATGCTGGCTGCTGCAGGAGGCGCACACCCCCTGCCCATGTCCCTGACCGGGGGGAGGCGACCTGGCTGGCTGCTGGAGGAGGCGCAACCACCTGCCCCTGACCTGAAGCAGGCGACCTGGACGGCTGCTGGAGGAGGTGACCTGGCTGGCCCCTGCCCCAACCTGGAGGAGGCGACCTGGCCGGCTGCTGGAGGAGGCGACCTGGCTGGGTGCTGGAGGAGGTGACCTGGCTGGGCCCTGCCCCTAACCTGGAGTGACCTGGCTGGCTGCTACAGGAGGCGCACACTCCTGCCCATGTCCCTGACCGGGAGGAGGCGACCTGGCTGGCTGCTGGAGGAGGCGCAACCACCTACCCCTGATCGGAAGGAGGCGACCTGGACGGCTGCTGTAGGAGGTGACCTGGCTGGCCCCTGCCCCTAACCTGGAGTGACCATGCTGGCTGCTGCAGGAGGCGCACACCCCTGCCCATGTCCCTGACCGGGGGGAGGCGACCTGGCCGGCGACTGGAGGAGGCGACCTGGCTGGCTGCTGGAGGTGGCGCAACCACCTGCCCCTGATCTGAAGGAGGCGACCTGGACGGCTGCTGGAGGAGGCGACCTGGTTGACGGTTGCCCCTTACCTGGATTAGGCGACCTGGCTGGCTGCTGCCCCTTACCTGGAGGAGGCGACCTGGCTGGCTGCTGGAGGAGCTGACCTGGCTGGGTGCTGGAGGAGGTGACCTGACTGGGTGCTGGAGGAGGTGCCATGGCTGGCTGCTGGAGGAGGTGACCTGGCTGGCTGCTGCCCCTTACCTGGAGGAGGCGACCTGGCTGGCAGCTGGAGGAGGTGACCTGGCTGGCCCCTGCCCCTAACCTAGAGGAGGCGACCTGGCTGGCAGCTGGAGGAGGTGACCTGGCTGGATGCTGCCCCTAACCTGGAGGAGGCGTCCTGGCCGACTGCTGAAGGAGGTGACCTGGTCGGCTGCTGGAGGAGGTGACCTAGCCGGCTGCTGGAGGAGGTGACCTGGCTGGCTGCTGGAGGAGGTGACCTGGCTGGCTGCTGCCCCTAACCTTTAGGAGGCGACCTGGCTGGCAGCTGGAGGAGGTGACCTGGCTGGGTGCTGGAGGAGGTGACCTGGCTGGGCCCTGCCCCTAACCTGGAGGAGGCGACCTGGCCGGCTGCTGGAGGAGGTGACCTAGCTGTCCCCTGCCCCTGACCTATGGGAGGCGACCTGGCTGGCTACTAGAGGAGGCGCAACCCCCTGACACTGTCCTAGTGGAGGTGACCTGGCCGGCTGCTGGAGGAGGTGACCTAGCTGTCCCCTGCCCCTGACCTATGGGAGGCGACCTGGCTGGCTACTAGAGGAGGCGCAACCCCCTGACACTGTCCTAGTGGAGGTGACCTGGCCGGCTGCTGGAGGAGGTGACCTGGCTGGACCCTGCCCCTAACCGGGAGGAGGCGACCTGACCGGCGACTGGAGGAGGTGACCTGGCTGGCCCCTGCCCCTAACCTGGAGGAGGCGACCTGGCTGGCTGCTGGAGGCGGTGACCTGGCTGGCACCTGCCCCTAACCTGGAGGAGGCGACCTGGCCGGCAGCTGGAGGAGGTGACCTAGTTGGCTGCTGGATGCGGTGACCTGGCTGGCCCCTGCCCCTAACTTGGAGGAGGCGACCTGGATGGCTGCTGGAGGAGGTGATCTGGCTGGCCCCTGCCCCTAACCTGGAGGAGGCGAGCTGGCCGGCTGCTGGAGTAGGCGCACACCCCTGCCCCTGCCACTGACCTGGAGGAGGCGCACCCAACTTGCCATCACCCTGCTGGAGGTAAAGCGGTTAATTTTTTTGTATGTAATTTTTTGATCGGTAAATTATTCGCCACCTGTTCTGACTAGAGGTGGGGAACTATCGATAATCGGCACCATCTACCAACTACCACCTCTAGTACTGGCTAAGCCTATATAAGGTGGAAATTCATAACCCCTCAGGCAATTTTCCCCCGGCGGGGAGACCGGCCGGACTGGTCGGCGACTGGAGGAGGCGCAACCCCCTGCCACTGTCCTAGTGGAGGCGACCTGGCTGGGTGCTGGCTGCTGGAGGAGGTGACCTGGCTGGGCCCTGCCCCTAACCTGCGACTGGAGAAGGCGACCTGGCCGGCTGCTGGAGGAGGTGACCTGGCTGGCCCCCGCCCCTGACCTGGCTGGGTGCTGGAGGAGGCGACCTGGCTGGGTGCTGGAGGAGGTGACCTGGCTGGCCCCTGCCCCTAACCTGGAGGAGGCGACCTGGCTGGCAGCTGGAGGAGGTGACCTGGCTGGGTGGTGGAGGAGGTGACCTGGCTGGATGCTGCCCCTAACCTGGAGGAGGCGAATTGGCCGGCTGCTGGAGGAGGCGACCTAGCTGGCTGCTGGAGGAGGCGACCTGGCTGGCCCCTGCCCCTAACCTGGAGGAGGCGAATTGGCCGGCTGCTGGAAAAGGCGACCTGGCTGGCTGCTGGAGGAGGTGACCTGGCTGGGTGCTGACCTGGAGGAGGCGCACCCAACTTGCCATCACCCTGCTGGAGGTAAAGCGGTTAATTTTTTTGTATGTAATTTTTTGATCGGTAAATTATTCGCCACCTGTTCTGACTAGAGGTGGGGAACTATCGATAATCGGCACCATCTACCAACTACCACCTCTAGTACTGGCTAAGCCTATATAAGGTGGAAATTCATAACCCCTCAGGCAATTTTCCCCCGGCGGGGAGACCGGCCGGACTGGTCGGCGACTGGAGGAGGCGCAACCCCCTGCCACTGTCCTAGTGGAGGCGACCTGGCTGGGTGCTGGCTGCTGGAGGAGGTGACCTGGCTGGGCCCTGCCCCTAACCTGCGACTGGAGAAGGCGACCTGGCCGGCTGCTGGAGGAGGTGACCTGGCTGGCCCCCGCCCCTGACCTGGCTGGGTGCTGGAGGAGGCGACCTGGCTGGGTGCTGGAGGAGGTGACCTGGCTGGCCCCTGCCCCTAACCTGGAGGAGGCGACCTGGCTGGCAGCTGGAGGAGGTGACCTGGCTGGGTGGTGGAGAAGGTGACCTGGCTGGATGCTGCCCCTAACCTGGAGGAGGCGAATTGGCCGGCTGCTGGAGGAGGCGACCTAGCTGGCTGCTGGAGGAGGCGACCTGGCTGGCAGCTGGAGGAGGTGGCCTGGCTGGCAGCTGGAGGAGGTGACCTGGCTGGCCCCTGCCCCTAACCTGGAGGAGGCGAATTGGCCGGCTGCTGGAAAAGGCGACCTGGCTGGCTGCTGGAGGAGGTGACCTGGCTGGGTGCTGGAGGAGGTGACCTGGCTGGGTGCTGGAGGAGGTGACCTGGCTGGCCCCTGCCCCTAACCTGGAGTGACCTGGCTGGCTGCTGCAGGAGGCGCACACCCCTGCCCATGTCCCTGACCGGGAGGAGGCGACCTGGCCGGCGACTGGAGAAGGCGACCTGGCTGGCAGTTGGAGGAGGCGCAACCACCTGCCATTATCCTAGTTGAGGCGACATGACTGGCAGCTGATGCAGGCGACCTGGCTGGGTGCTGGCTGCTGGAGGAGGTGACCTGGCTGGCCCCTGCCCCTAACCTGGAGTGACCTGACTGGCTGCTACAGGAGGCGCACACTCCTGCCCATGTCCCTGACCGGGAGGAGGCGACCTGGCCGGCGACTGGAGGAGGCGACCTGGCTGGCTGCTGGAGGAGGCGCAACCACCAGCCCCTGGCATGAAGGAGGCGACCTGGACGGCTGCTGGAGGAGGTGACCTGGCTGGCCCCTGCCCCTAACCTGGAGTGACCTGGCTGGCTGCTGCAGGAGGCGCACACCCCTGCCCATGTCCCTGACCGGGGGGAGGCGACCTGGCCGGCGACTGGAGGAGGCGACCTGGCTGGCTGCTGGAGGAGGCGCAACCACCTGCCCCTGACCTGAAGGAGGCGACCTGGACGGCTGCTGGAGGAGGTGACCTGGCTGGCCCCTGCCCCAACCTGGAGGAGGCGACCTGGCCGGCGACTGGAGGAGGCGACCTGGCCGGCTGCTGGAGGAGGCGACCTGGCTGGCCCCTGCCCCTAACCTGGAGTGACCTGGCTGGCTGCTACAGGAGGCGCACACTCCTGCCCATGTCCCTGACCGGGAGGAGGCGACCTGGCCGGCGACTGGAGGAGGCGACCTGGCTGGCTGCTGGAGGAGGCGCAACCACCTGCCCCTGATCTGAAGGAGGCGACCTGGACGGCTGCTGGAGGAGGTGACCTGGCTGGCCCCTGCCCCTAACCTGGAGTGACCATGCTGGCTGCTGCAGGAGGCGCACACCCCTGCCCATGTCCCTGACCGGGGGAGGCGACCTGGCCGGCGACTGGAGGAGGCGACCTGGCTGGCTGCTGGAGGAGGCGCAACCACCTGCCCCTGACCTGAAGGAGGCGACCTGGACGGCTGCTGGAGGAGGTGACCTGGCTGGCCCCTGCCCCAACCTGGAGGAGGCGACCTGGCCGGCGACTGGAGGAGGCGACCTGGCCGGCTGCTGGAGGAGGCGCAACCACCTGCCATTATCCTAGTGGAGGCGACATGACTGGCAGCTGATGCAGGCGACCTGGCTGGGTGCTGGAGGAGGTGACCTGGCTGGCCCCTGCCCCTAACCTGGAGTGACCTGGCTGGCTGCTACAGGAGGCGCACACTCCTGCCCATGTCCCTGACCGGGAGGAGGCGACCTGGCCGGCGACTGGAGGAAGCGACCTGGCTGGCTGCTGGAGGAGGCGCAACCACCTGCCCCTGATCTGAAGGAGGCGACCTGGACGGCTGCTTTAGGAGGTGACCTGGCTGGCCCCTGCCCCTAACCTGGAGTGACCATGCTGGCTGCTGCAGGAGGCGCACACCCCTGCCCATGTCCCTGACCGGGGGGAGGCGACCTGGCCGGCGACTGGAGGAGGCGACCTGGCTGGCTGCTGGAGGAGGCGCAACCACCTGCCCCTGATCTGAAGGAGGCGACCTGGACGGCTGCTGGAGGAGGTGACCTCGCTGGCCCCTGCCCCTAACCCGGAGGAGGCGACCTGGCCGGCGACTGGAGGAGGCGACCTGGCCGGCTGCTGGAGGAGGTGACCTGGCTGGCCCCTGCCCCTGACCTGGGGGAGGCGACCTGGCTGGCTACTAGAGGAGGCGCAACCCACTCCTGGCTGGACCCTGCCCCTAACCGGGAGGAGGCGACCTGACCGGCGACTGGAGGAGGCGACCTGGCTGGCTACTAGAGGAGGCGCAACCCCCTGCCCCTAACTTGGAGGAGGCGACCTGGATGGCTGCTGGAGGAGGTGACCTGGCTGGCCCCTGCCCCTAACCTGGAGGAGGCGAGCTGGCCGGCTGCTGGAGTAGGCGCACACCCCTGCCCATGTCCCTGACCGGGGGAGGCGACCTGGCCGGCGACTGGAGGAGGCGACCTGGCTGGCTGCTGGAGGAGGCGCAACCACCTGCCCCTGACCTGAAGGAGGCGACCTGGACGGCTGCTGGAGGAGGTGACCTGACTGGCCCCTGCCCCAACCTGGAGGAGGCGACCTGGCCGGCGACTGGAGGAGGCGACCTGGCCGGCTGCTGGAGGAGGCGACCTGGCTGGGTGCTGGAGGAGGTGACCTGGCTGGCCCCTGCCCCTAACCTGGAGTGACCTGGCTGGCTGCTACAGGAGGCGCACACTCCTGCCCATGTCCCTGACCGGGAGGAGGCGACCTGGCCGGCGACTGGAGGAGGCGACCTGGCTGGCTGCTGGAGGAGGCGCAACCACCTGCCCCTGATCTGAAGGAGGCGACCTGGACGGCTGCTGGAGGAGGTGACCTGGCTGGCCCCTGCCCCTAACCTGGAGTGACCATGCTGGCTGCTGCAGGAGGCGCACACCCCTGCCCATGTCCCTGACCGGGGGAGGCGACCTGGCCGGCGACTGGAGGAGGCGACCTGGCTGGCTGCTGGAGGAGGCGCAACCACCTGCCCCTGATCTGAAGGAGGCGACCTGGACGGCTGCTGGAGGAGGTGACCTGGCTGGCCCCTGCCCCTAACCTGGAGTGACCATGCTGGCTGCTGCAGGAGGCGCACACCCCTGCCCATGTCCCTGACCGGGGGAGGCGACCAGGCCGGCGACTGGAGGAGGCGACCTGGCTGGCTGCTGGAGGAGGCGCAACCACCTGCCCCTGACCTGAAGCAGGCGACCTGGACGGCTGCTGGAGGAGGTGACCTGGCTGGCCCCTGCCCCTACCTGGAGGAGGCGACCTGGCCGGCGACTGGAGGAGGCGACCTGGCCGGCTGCTGGAGGAGGCGACCTGGCTGGGTGCTGGAGGAGGTGACCTGGCTGGCCCCTGCCCCTAACCTGGAGTGACCTGGCTGGCTGCTACAGGAGGCGCACACCCCCTGCCCATGTCCCTGACCGGGAGGAGGCGACCTGGCCGGCGACTGGAGGAGGCGACCTGGCTGGCTGCTGGAGGAGGCGCAACCACCTGCCCCTGATCTGAAGGAGGCGACCTGGACGGTTGCTTTAGGAGGTGACCTGGCTGGCCCCTGCCCCTAACCTGGAGTGACCATGCTGGCTGCTGCAGGAGGCGCACACCCCTGCCCATGTCCCTGACCGGGGGGAGGCGACCTGGCCGGCGACTGGAGGAGGCGACCTGGCTGGCTGCTGGAGGTGGCGCAACCACCTGCCCCTGATCTGAAGGAGGCGACCTGGACGGCTGCTGGAGGAGGCGACCTGGTTGGCGGTTGCCCCTTACCTGGATTAGGCGACCTGGATGGAGGTGACCTGGCTGGGCCCTGCCCCTAACCTGGAGGAGGCGACCTGGCCGGCTGCTGGAGGAGGTGACCTAGCTGTCCCCTGCCCCTGACCTGGGGGAGGCGACCTGGCTGGCTACTAGAGGAGGCGCAACCCCCTGCCACTGTCCTAGTGGAGGTGACCTGGCCGGCTGCTGGAGGCGGTGACCTGGCTGGACCCTGCCCCTAACCGGGAGGAGGCGACCTGACCGGCGACTGGAGGAGGTGACCTGGCTGGCCCCTGCCCCTAACCTGGAGGAGGCGACCTGGCTGGCTGCTGGAGGCGGTGACCTGGCTGGCACCTGCCCCTAACCAGGAGGAGGCGACCTGGCCGGCAGCTGGAGGAGGTGACCTAGTTGGCTGCTGGAGGAGGTGACCTGTCTGGGCCCTGCCCCTAACCTGGAGGAGGCGTCCTGGCCGACTGCTGAAGGAGGTGACCTGGTCGGCTGCTGGAGGAGGTGACCTAGCCGGCTGCTGGAGGAGGTGACCTGGCTGGCTGCTGGAGGAGGTGACCTGGCTGGGCCCTGCCCCTAACCTGGAGGAGGCGACCTGGCCGGCTGCTGGAGGAGGTGACCTAGCTGTCCCCTGCCCCTGACCTGGGGGAGGCGACCTGGCTGGCTACTAGAGGAGGCGCAACCCCCTGCCACTGTCCTAGTGGAGGTGACCTGGCCGGCTGCTGGAGGAGGTGACCTGGCTGGACCCTGCCCCTAACCGGGAGGAGGCTACCTGACCGGCGACTGGAGGAGGTGACCTGGCTGGCCCCTGCCCCTAACCTGGAGGAGGCGACCTGGCTGGCTGCTGGAGGCGGTGACCTGGCTGGCACCTGCCCCTAACCTGGAGGAGGCGACCTGGCCGGCAGCTGGAGGAGGTGACCTAGTTGGCTGCAGGAGGAGGTGACCTGTCTGGGCCCTGCCCCTAACCTGGAGGAGGCGACCTGGCCGGCTGCTGGAGGAGGTGACCTAGCTGTCCCCTGCCCCTGACCTGGGGGAGGCGACCTGGCTGGCTACTAGAGGAGGCGCAACCCCCTGCCACTGTCCTAGTGGAGGTGACCTGGCCGGCTGCTGGAGGAGGTGACCTGGCTGGACCCTGCCACTGTCCTAGTGGAGGTGACCTGGCCGGCTGCTGGAGGAGGTGACCTGGCTGGACCCTGCCCCTAACCGGGAGGAGGCCCCTAACTTGGAGGAGGCGACCTGGATGGCAGCTGGAGGAGGTGACCTGGCTGGCCCCTGCCCCTAACCTGGAGGAGGCGAGCTGACCGGCTGCTGGAGGGGGCGTAACCCCCTGCCCTTGACCGGCTGCTGGAGTAGGCGCACACCCCTGCCCCTGCCACTGACCTGGAGGAGGCGCACCCAACTTGCCATCACCCTGCTGGAGGTAAAGCGGTTAATTTTTTTGTATGTAATTGTTTGTTTTTATTTCAGATCGGTAAATTATTCGCCACCTGTTCTGACTAGAGGTGGGGAACTATCGATAATCGGCACCATCTACCAACTACCACCTCTAGTACTGGCTAAGCCTATATAAGGTGGAAATTCATAACCCCTCAGGCAATTTTCCCTCGGCGGGGAGACCGGCCGGACTGGTCGGCGACTGGAGGAGGCGCAACCCCCTGCCACTGTCCTAGTGGAGGCGACCTGGCTGGGTGCTGGCTGCTGGAGGAGGTGACCTGGCTGGGCCCTGCCCCTAACCTGGAGGAGGCGACCTGGCCGGCTGCTGGAGGAGGTGACCTGGCTGGCCCCTGCCCCTGACCAGGAGGAGGCTACCTGACTGGGTGCTGGAGGAGGTGACCTGGATGGGTGCTGGAGGAGGTGACCTGGCTGACCCCTGCCCCCAACCTGGAGGAGGCGACCTGGCCGGCTGCTGGAGGAGGTGACCTGGCTGGCCCCTGCCCCTAACCTGGAGAAGGCGACCTGGCTGGCAGCTGGAGGAGGCGACCTGACTGGCTGCTGGAGGAGGCGACCTGGCTGGGTGCTGGAGGAGGCGACCTGGCTGGGTGCTGGAGGAGGTGACCTGGCTGGCCCCTGCCCCTAACCTGGAGGAGGCGAACTGGCTGGCAGCTGGAGGAGGTGACCTGGCTGGGTGCTGGAGGAGGTGACCTGGCTGGATGCTGCCCCTAACCTGGAGGAGGCGAATTGGCCGGCTGCTGGAGGAGGCGACCTGGCTGGCTGCTGGAGGAGGCGACCTGGCAGGCAGCTGGAGGAGGTGGCCTGGCTGGCAGCTGGAGGAGGTGACCTGGCTGGCCCCTGCCCCTATTCTGGAGGAGGCGAATTGGCCGGCTGCTGGAGGAGGCGACCTGGCTGGCTGCTGGAGGAGGTGACCTGGCTGGGTGCCGGAGGAGGTGACCTGGCTGGCCTCTGCCCCTAACCTGGAGTGACCTGGCTGGCTGCTGCAGGAGGCGCATACCCCTGCCCATGTCCCTGACCGGGAGGAGGCGACCTGGCCGGCGACTGGAGAAGGCGACCTGGCTGGCAGTTGGAGGAGGCGCAACCACCTGCCATTATCCTAGTGGAGGCGACCTGACTGGCAGCTGATGGAGGCGACCTGGCTGGGTGCTGGCTGCTGGATGAGGTGACCTGGCTGGCCCCTGCCCCAACCTGGAGGAGGCGACCTGTCCGGCGACTGGAGGAGGTGACCTGGCTGGCCCCTGCCCCTAACCTGGAGGAGGCGAATTGGCCGGCTGCTGGAGGAGGCGACCTGGCTGGCTGCTGGAGGAGGCGCAACCACCTGCCCCTGACCTGAAGGAGGCGACCTGGACGGCTGCTGGAGGAGGTGACCTGGCTGGCCCCTGCCCCAACCTGGAGGAGGCGACCTGGCCGGCGACTGGAGGAGGTGACCTGGCTGGCCCCTGCCCCTAACCTGGAGGAGGCGAATTGGCCGGCTGCTGGAGGAGGCGACCTGGCTGGCTGCTGGAGGAGGCGACCTGGCTGGCACCTGGAGGAGGTGGCCTGGCTGGCAGCTGGAGGAGGTGACCTGGCTGGCAGCTGGAGGAGGTGACCTGGCTGGCCCCTGCCTCTAACCTGGAGGAGGCGAATTGGCCGGCTGCTGGAGGAGGCGACCTGGCTGGCTGCTGGAGGAGGTGACCTGGCTGGGTGCTGGAGGAGGTGACCTGGCTGGGTGCTGGAGGAGGCGACCTGGCTGGCAGCTGGAGGAGGTGACCTGGCTGGCCCCTGCCTCTAACCTGGAGGAGGCGAATTGGCCGGCTGCTGGAGGAGGCGACCTGGCTGGCTGCTGGAGGAGGTGACCTGGCTGGATGCTGCCCCTAACCTGGAGGAGGCGAATTGGCCGGCTGCTGGAGGAGGCGACCTGGCTGGCTGCTGGAGGAGGCGACCTGGCTGGCAGCTGGAGGAGGTGGCCTGGCTGGGTGCTGGAGGAGGTGACCTGGCTGGATGCTGCCCCTAACCTGGAGGAGGCGAATTGGCCGGCTGCTGGAGGAGGCGACCTGGCTGGCTGCTGGAGGAGGCGACCTGGCTGGCAGCTGGAGGAGGTGGCCTGGCTGGCAGCTGGAGGAGGTGACCTGGCTGGCCCCTGCCTCTAACCTGGAGGAGGCGAATTGTCCGGCTGCTGGAGGAGGCGACCTGGCTGGCTGCTGGAGGAGGTGACCTGGCTGGGTGCTGGAGGAGGTGACCTGGCTGGCCCCTGCCCCTAACCTTGAGTGACCTGGCTGGCTGCTGCAGGAGGCGACCTGGCCGGCGACTGGAGGAGGTGACCTGGCTGGCCCCTGCCCCTAACCTGGAGGAGGCGAATTGGCCGGCTGCTGGAGGAGGCGACCTGGCTGGCTGCTGGAGGAGGTGACCTGGCTGGGTGCTGGAGGAGGTGGCCTGGCTGGCCCCTGCCCCTAACCTTGAGTGACCTGGCTGGCTGCTGCAGGAGGCGACCTGGCCGGCGACTGGAGGAGGTGACCTGGCTGGCCCCTGCCCCTAACCTGGAGGAGGCGAATTGGCCGGCTGCTGGAGGAGGCGACCTGGCTGGCTGCTGGAGGAGGCGACCTGGCTGGCACCTGGAGGAGGTGGCCTGGCCGGCACCTGGAGGAGGTGGCCTGGCCGGCAGCTGGAGGAGGTGACCTGGCTGGCCCCTGCCTCTAACCTGGAGGAGGCGAATTGGCCGGCTGCTGGAGGAGGCGACCTGGCTGGCTGCTGGAGGAGGTGACCTGGCTGGGTGCTGGAGGAGGTGGCCTGGCTGGCCCCTGACCCTAACCTTGAGTGACCTGGCTGGCTGCTGCAGGAGGCGCACACCCCTGCCCATGTCCCTGACCGGGAGGAGGCGACCTGGCCGGCGACTGGAGAAGACGACCTGGCTGGCTGCTGGAGGAGGCGCAACCACCTGCCCCTGACCTGAAGGAGGCGACCTGGACGGCTGCTGGAGGAGGTGACCTGGCTGGCCCCTGCCCCAACCTGGAGGAGGCGACCTGGCCGGCGACTGGAGGAGGTGCCCCTGCCCCTAACCTGGGGGCAGGGGCCAGCCAACTACCACCTCTAGTACTGGCTAAGCCTATATAAGGTGGAAATTCATAACCCCTCAGGCAATTTTCCCTCGGCGGGGAGACCGGCCGGACTGGTCGGCGACTGGAGGAGGCGCAACCCCCTGCCACTGTCCTAGTGGATGCGACCTGGCTGGGTGCTGGCTGCTGGAGGAGGTGACCTGGCTGGGCCCTGCCCCTAACCTGGAGGAGGCGACCTGGCCGGCTGCTGGAGGAGGTGACCTGGCTGGCCCCTGCCCCTGACCAGGAGGAGGCTACCTGACTGGGTGCTGGAGGACGTCACCTGGATGGGTGCTGGAGGAGGTGACCTGGCTGACCCCTGCCCCCAACCTGGAGGAGGCGACCTGGCCGGCTGCTGGAGGAGGTGACCTGGCTGGGTGCTGGAGGAGGTGACCTGGCTGGATGCTGCCCCTAACCTGGAGGAGGCGAATTGGCCGGCTGCTGGAGGAGGCGACCTGGCTGGCTGCTGGAGGAGGCGACCTGGCTGGCAGCTGGAGGAGGTGGCCTGGCTGGGTGCTGGAGGAGGTGACCTGGCTGGCCCCTGCCCCAACCTGGAGGAGGCGACCTGGCCGGCGACTGGAGGAGGTGACCTGGCTGGCCCCTGCCCCTAACCTGGAGGAGGCGAATTGGCCGGCTGCTGGAGGAGGCGACCTGGCTGGCTGCTGGAGGAGGCGACCTGGCTGGCACCTGGAGGAGGTGGCCTGGCTGGCAGCTGGAGGAGGTGACCTGGCTGGCAGCTGGAGGAGGTGACCTGGCTGGGTGCTGGAGGAGGTGACCTGGCTGGCCCCTGCCCCTAACCTTTAGTGACCTGGCTGGCTGCTGCAGGAGGCGACCTGGCCGGCGACTGGAGGAGGTGACCTGGCTGGCCCCTGCCCCTAACCTGGAGGAGGCGAATTGGCCGGCTGCTGGAGGAGGCGACCTGGCTGGCTGCTGGAGGAGGCGACCTGGCTGGCACCTGGAGGAGGTGGCCTGGCCGGCAGCTGGAGGAGGTGACCTGGCTGGCCCCTGCCTCTAACCTGGAGGAGGCGAATTGGCCGGCTGCTGGAGGAGGCGACCTGGCTGGCTGCTGGAGGAGGTGACCTGGCTGGGTGCTGGAGGAGGTGGCCTGGCTGGCCCCTGCCCCTAACCTTGAGTGACCTGGCTGGCTGCTGCAGGAGGCGCACACCCCTGCCCATGTCCCTGACCGGGAGGAGGCGACCTGGCCGGCGACTGGAGAAGGCGACCTGGCTGGCTGCTGGAGGAGGCGCAACCACCTGCCCCTGACCTGAAGGAGGCGACCTGGACGGCTGCTGGAGGAGGTGACCTGGCTGTCCCCTGCCCCAACCTGGAGGAGGCGACCTGGCCATCTGCTGGAGGAGGTGACCTGGCTGGCCCCTGCCCCTGACCAGGAGGAGGCTACCTGACTGGGTGCTGGAGGACGTCACCTGGATGGGTGCTGGGGGAGGTGACCTGGCTGACCCCTGCCCCCAACCTGGAGGAGGCGACCTGGCCGGCAGCTGGAGGAGGTGACCTGGCTGGGTGCTGGAGGAGGTGACCTGGCTGGATGCTGCCCCTAACCTGGAGGAGGCGAATTGACCGGCTGCTGGAGGAGGCGACCTGGCTGGCTGCTGGAGGAGGCGACCTGGCTGGCAGCTGGAGGAGGTGGCCTGGCTGGGTGCTGGAGGAGGTGACCTGGCTGGATGCTGCCCCTAACCTGGAGGAGGCGAATTGGCCGGCTGCTGGAGGAGGCGACCTGGCTGGCTGCTGGAGGAGGCGACCTGGCTGGCAGCTGGAGGAGGTGGCCTGGCTGGCAGCTGGAGGAGGTGACCTGGCTGGCAGCTGGAGGAGGTGACCTGGCTGGCCCCTGCCCCTGACCAGGAGGAGGCTACCTGACTGGGTGCTGGAGGACGTCACCTGGATGGGTGCTGGAGGAGGTGACCTGGCTGACCCCTGCCCCCAACCTGGAGGAGGCGACCTGGCCGGCGACTGGAGAAGGCGACCTGGCTGGCTGCTGGAGGAGGCGCAACCACCTGCCCCTGACCTGAAGGAGGCGACCTGGACGGCTGCTGGAGGAGGTGACCTGGCTGGCCCCTGCCCCAACCTGGAGGAGGTGGCCTGGCCGGCAGCTGGAGGAGGTGACCTGGCTGGCCCCTGCCCCTAACCTGGAGGAGGCGAATTGGCCGGCTGCTAGAGGAGGCGACCTGGCTGGCTGCTGGAGGAGGTGACCTGGCTGGGTGCTGGAGGAGGTGACCTGGCTGGCCCCTGCCCCTAACCTGGAGTGACCTGGCTGGCTGCTGCAGGAGGCGCACACCCCTGCCCATGTCCCTGACCGGGAGGAGGCGACCTGGCCGGCGACTGGAGAAGGCGACCTGGCTGGCAGTTGGAGGAGGCGCAACCACCTGCCATTATCCTAGTGGAGGCGACCTGACTGGCAGCTGATGGAGGCGACCTGGCTGGGTGCTGGCTGCTGGAGGAGGTGACCTGGCTGGCCCCTGCCCCTAACCTGGAGTGACCTGGCAGGCTGCTACAGGAGGCGCACTCTCCT
Organism: Drosophila ananassae; assembly: GCF_017639315.1. Classification (NCBI taxonomy): domain Eukaryota; kingdom Metazoa; phylum Arthropoda; class Insecta; order Diptera; family Drosophilidae; genus Drosophila; species Drosophila ananassae. The sequence continues at coordinate 20,405,698 of NC_057931.1, forward strand.
GCCCATGTCCCTGACCGGGAGGAGGCGACCTGGCCGGCGACTGGAGAAGGCGACCTGGCTGGCAGTTGGAGGAGGCGCAACCACCTGCCATTATCCTAGTGGAGGCGACCTGACTGGCAGCTGATGGAGGCGACCTGGCTGGGTGCTGGCTGCTGGAGGAGGTGACCTGGCTGGCCCCTGCCCCTAACCTGGAGTGACCTGGCAGGCTGCTACAGGAGGCGCACACTCCTGCCCATGTCCCTGACCGGGAGGAGGCGACCTGGCCGGCGACTGGAGGAGGCGACCTGGCTGGCTGCTGGAGGAGGCGCAACCACCTGCCCCTGACCTGAAGGAGGCGACCTGGACGGCTGCTGGAGGAGGTGACCTGGCTGGCCCCTGCCCCAACCTGGAGGAGGCGACCTGGCCGGCGACTGGAGGTGGTGACCTGGCTGGCCCCTGCCCCTAACCTGGAGGAGGCTACCTGACTGGGTGCTGGAGGACGTCACCTGGATGGGTGCTGGAGGAGGTGACCTGGCTGACCCCTGCCCCCAACCTGGAGGAGGCGACCTGGCTGGCAGCTGGAGGAGGTGACCTGGCTGGGTGCTGGAGGAGGTGACCTGGCTGGATGCTGCCCCTAACCTGGAGGAGGCGAATTGGCCGGCTGCTGGAGGAGGCGACCTGGCTGGCTGCTGGAGGAGGCGACCTGGCTGGCAGCTGGAGGAGGTGGCCTGGCTGGGTGCTGGAGGAGGTGACCTGGCTGGATGCTGCCCCTAACCTGGAGGAGGCGAATTGGCCGGCTGCTGGAGGAGGCGACCTGGCTGGCTGCTGGAGGAGGCGACCTGGCTGGCAGCTGGAGGAGGTGGCCTGGCTGGCAGCTGGAGGAGGTGACCTGGCTGGCAGCTGGAGGAGGTGACCTGGCTGGCCCCTGCCCCTGACCAGGAGGAGGCTACCTGACTGGGTGCTGGAGGACGTCACCTGGATGGGTGCTGGAGGAGGTGACCTGGCTGACCCCTGCCCCCAACCTGGAGGAGGCGACCTGGCCGGCGACTGGAGAAGGCGACCTGGCTGGCTGCTGGAGGAGGCGCAACCACCTGCCCCTGACCTGAAGGAGGCGACCTGGACGGCTGCTGGAGGAGGTGACCTGGCTGGCCCCTGCCCCAACCTGGAGGAGGCGACCTGGCCGGCGACTGGAGGAGGTGACCTGGCTGGCCCCTGCCCCTAACCTGGAGGAGGCGAATTGGCCGGCTGCTAGAGGAGGCGACCTGGCTGGCTGCTGGAGGAGGTGACCTGGCTGGGTGCTGGAGGAGGTGACCTGGCTGGCCCCTGCCCCTAACCTGGAGTGACCTGGCTGGCTGCTGCAGGAGGCGCACACCCCTGCCCATGTCCCTGACCGGGAGGAGGCGACCTGGCCGGCGACTGGAGAAGGCGACCTGGCTGGCAGTTGGAGGAGGCGCAACCACCTGCCATTATCCTAGTGGAGGCGACCTGACTGGCAGCTGATGGAGGCGACCTGGCTGGGTGCTGGCTGCTGGAGGAGGTGACCTGGCTGGCCCCTGCCCCTAACCTGGAGTGACCTGGCAGGCTGCTACAGGAGGCGCACACTCCTGCCCATGTCCCTGACCAGGAGGAGGCGACCTGGCCGGCGACTGGAGAAGGCGACCTGGCTGGCAGTTGGAGGAGGCGCAACCAACTGCCATTATCCTAGTGGAGGCGACCTGACTGGCAGCTTATGGAGGCGACCTGGCTGGGTACTGGCTGCTGGAGGAGGTGACCTGGCTGGCCCCTGCCCCTAACCTGGAGTGACCTGGCAGGCTGCTACAGGAGGCGCACACTCCTGCCCATGTCCCTGACCGGGAGGAGGCGACCTGGCCGGCGACTGGAGAAGGCGACCTGGCTGGCAGTTGGAGGAGGCGCAACCACCTGCCATTATCCTAGTGGAGGCGACCTGACTGGCAGCTGATGGAGGCGACCTGGCTGGGTGCTGGCTGCTGGAGGAGGTGACCTGGCTGGCCCCTGCCCCTAACCTGGAGTGACCTGGCAGGCTGCTACAGGAGGCGCACACTCCTGCCCATGTCCCTGACCGGGAGGAGGCGACCTGGCCGGCGACTGGAGGAGGCGACCTGGCTGGCTGCTGGAGGAGGCGCAACCACCAGCCCCTGACCTGAAGGAGGCGACCTGGACGGCTGCTGGAGGAGGTGACCTGGCTGGCCCCTGCCCCAACCTGGAGGAGGCGACCTGGCCGGCGACTGGAGGAGGTGACCTGGCTGGCCCCTGCCCCTAACCTGGAGGAGGCGAATTGGCCGGCTGCTGGAGGAGGCGACCTGGCTGGCTGCTGGAGGAGGCGACCTGGCTGGCAGCTGGAGGAGGTGGCCTGGCTGGCAGCTGGAGGAGGTGACCTGGCTGGCCCCTGCCTCTAACCTGGAGGAGGCGAATTGGCCGGCTGCTGGAGGAGGCGACCTGGCTGGCTGCTGGAGGAGGTGACCTGGCTGGCTGCTGGAGGAGGTGACCTGGCTGGGTGCTGGAGGAGGTGACCTGGCTGGCCCCTGCCCCTAACCTTGAGTGACCTGGCAGGCTGCTACAGGAGGCGCACACTCCTGCCCATGTCCCTGACCGGGAGGAGGCGACCTTGCCGGCGACTGGAGAAGGCGACCTGGCTGGCAGCTGGAGGAGGTGGCCTGGCTGGCAGCTGGAGGAGGTGACCTGGCTGGCCCCTGCCTCTAACCTGGAGGAGGCGAATTGGCCGGCTGCTGGAGGAGGCGACCTGGGTGGCTGCTGGAGGAGGTGACCTGGCTGGGTGCTGGAGGAGGTGACCTGGCTGGCCCCTGCCCCTAACCTGGAGTGACCTGGCAGGCTGCTACAGGAGGCGCACACTCCTGCCCATGTCCCTGACCGGGAGGAGGCGACCTGGCCGGCGACTGGAGAAGGCGACCTGGCTGGCAGTTGGAGGAGGCGCAACCACCTGCCATTATCCTAGTGGAGGCGACCTGACTGGCAGCTGATGGAGGTGACCTGGCTGGGTGCTGGCTGCTGGAGGAGGTGACCTGGCTGGCCCCTGCCCCTAACCTGGAGTGACCTGGCAGGCTGCTACAGGAGGCGCACACTCCTGCCCATGTCCCTGACCGGGAGGAGGCGACCTGGCTGGCTGCTGGAGGAGGCGCAACCACCTGCCCCTGACCTGAAGGAGGCGACCTGGACGGCAGCTGGAGGAGGTGGCCTGGCTGGCCCCTGCCCCTAACTTGGAGGAGGCGACCTGGCTGGCTGCTGGAGGAGGTGACCTGGCTGGCCCCTGCCCCTAACCTGGAGGAGGCGAGCTGGCCGGCTGCTGGAGGGGGCGTAACCCCCCGCCCTTGACCGGGTGGAGGCGACCTGGCCGGCTGCTGGAGTAGGCGCACACCCCTGCCCCTGCCACTGACCTGGAGGAGGCGCACCCAACTTGCCATCACCCTGCTGGAGGTAAAGCGGTTAATTTTTTTGTTTTTAATTGTTTGTTTTTATTTTGGATCGGTAAATTATTCGCCACCTGTTCTGACTAGAGGTGGGGAACTATCGATAATCGGCACCATCGGTAGCGAGCGATAGTTTTTCTCAAACTACCAACTACCACCTCTAGTACTGGCTAAGCCTATATAAGGTGGAAATTCATAACCTCTCAGGCAATTTTCCCTCGGCGGGAGACCGGCCGGACTGGTCGCCGACTGGAGGAGGCGCAACCCCCTGCCACTGTCCTAGTGGAGGCGACCTGGCTGGTTGCTGGCTGCTGGAGGAGGTGACCTGGCTGGGCCCTGCCCCTAACCTGGAGGAGGCGACCTGACCGGCTGCTGGAGGAGGTGACCTGGCTGGCCCCTGCCCCTGACCCGGCCCCTGCCCCTGACCCGGCCCCTGCCCCTGACCAGGAGGAGGTGACCTGGATGGGTGCTGGAGGAGGTGACCTGGCTGACCCCTGCCCCCAACCTGGAGGAGGCGACCTGGCCGGCTGCTGGAGGAGGTGACCTGGCTGGCCCCTGCCCCTAACCTGGAGGAGGCGACCTGACCGGCGACTGGAGGAGGTGACCTGGCTGGCCCCTGCCCCTAACCTGGTGGAGGCTACCTGGCTGGCTACTACAGGAGGCGCAACCCCCTGCCGCTGACCTGAAGGAGGCGACCTGGACGGCTGCTGGTGGAGGTGACCTGGCTGGCCCCTGCCCCTGACCTGGGGGAGGCGACCTGGCTGGCTACTAGAGGAGGCGCAACCATCTGCCACTGTCCTAGTGGAGGCGACATGGCTGGGTGCTGGAAGAGGCGACCTGGCTGGCTGCTGGAGGAGGTGACCTGGCTGGCTCCTGCCCTTAAACTGGAGGAGGCGACCTGACCGGCTGCTGGAGGGGGTGACCTGGCTGGCCCCTGCCCCTAACCTGGAGGAGGCGACCTGGCCGGCTGCAGGAGGAGGTGACCTGGCTGGGTGTTGGAGGAGGTGACCTGGCTGGCCCCTGCCCCAAACCTGGGGGAGGCGAGCCGGCTGGGTGCTAGAGGAGGTGACCTGGCTGGGCCCCGCCCCTAATCTGGAGGAGGCGACCTGGCCGGCTGCTGGAGGAGGTGACCTGGCTGGCCCCTGCCCCTGACCAGGGGGAGGCGACCTGGCTGGCTACTACCGGAGGCGCAACCCCCTGCCCCTGACCTGAAGGAGGCGACCTGGACGGCTGCTGGTGGAGGTGACCTGGCTGGCCCCTGCCCCTGACCTGGGGGAGGCGACCTGGCTGGCTACTAGAGGAGGCGCAACCATCTGCCACTGTCCTAGTGGAGGCGACATGGCTGGGTGCTGGAAGAGGCGACCTGGCTGGCTGCTGGAGGAGGTGACCTGGCTGGCTCCTGCCCTTAAACTGGAGGAGGCGACCTGGCCGGCTGCTGGAGGGGGTGACCTGGCTGGTCCCTGCCCGTAACCTGGAGGAGGCGATCTAGCTGGCTGCTGGAGGAGGTGACTTGGCTGGCCCCTGCCCCTGACCTGGGGGAGGCGACCTGGCTGGCTACTAGAGGAGGCGCAACCCTCTGCCACTGTCCTAGTGAAGGCGACCTGGCTGGGAGGAGGCGACCTGGCTGGCTGTTGGAGGAGGGGACCTGGCTGGCTCCTGCCCCTAACCTGGAGGAGGCGACCTGGCCGGCTGCAGGAGGAGGTGACCTGGCTGGGTGTTGGAGGAGGTGACCTGGCTGGCCCCTGCCCCAAACCTGGGGGAGGCGAGCTGGCTGGGTGCTAGAGGAGGTGACCTGGCTGGGCCCCGCCCCTAATCTGGAGGAGGCGACCTGGCCGGCTGCTGGAGGAGGTGACCTGGCTGGCCCCTGCCCCTGACCAGGGGGAGGCGACCTGGCTGGCTACTACAGGAGGCGCAACCCCCTGCCCCTGACCTGAAGGAGGCGACCTGGACGGCTGCTGGTGGAGGTGACCTGGCTGGCCCCTGCCCCTGACCTGGGGGAGGCGACCTGGCTGGCTACTAGAGGAGGCGCAACCATCTGCCACTGTCCTAGTGGAGGCGACATGGCTGGGTGCTGGAAGAGGCGACCTGGCTGGCTGCTGGAGGAGGTGACTTGGCTGGCTCCTGCCCTTAAACTGGAGGAGGCGACCTGGCCGGCTGCTGGAGGAGGTGACCTGGCTGGGTGCTAGAGGAGGTGACCTGGCTGGGTGCTGGAGGAGGTGACATGGCTGGACCCTGCCCCTAACCTGGAGGAGGCGACATGGCTGGCTGCTGGAGGAGGTGACCTGGCTGGCCCCTGCCCGTAACCTGGAGGAGGCGATCTAGCTGGCTGCTGGAGGAGGTGACCTGGCTGGCCCCTGCCCCTGACCTGGGGAAGGCGACCTGGCTGGCTACTAGAGGAGACGCAACCCTCTGCCACTGTCCTAGTGGAGGCGACCTGGCTGGGTGCTGGAGGCGGCGACCTGGCTGGCTGCTGGAGGAGGTGACCTGGCTGGCCCCTGCCCCTGACCTGGGGGAGGCGACCTGGCTGGCTACTAGAGGAGGCGCAACCCTCTGCCACTGTCCTAGTGGAGGCGACCTGGCTGGGTGGCTGGCCCCTGCCCCTGACCTGGGGGAGGCGACCTGGCTGGCTACTAGAGGAGGCGCAACCCTCTGCCACTGTCCTAGTGAAGGCGACCTGGCTGGGAGGAGGCGACCTGGCTGGCTGTTGGAGGAGGGGACCTGGCTGGCTCCTGCCCCTAACCTGGAGGAGGCGACCTGGCCGGCTGCAGGAGGAGGTGACCTGGCTGGGTGCTGGAGGAGGTGACCTGGCTGGCTGCTGGCCCTAACCTGGAGGAGGCGACCTGGCTGGCAGCTGGAGGAGGTGACCTGGCTGGGTGCTGGAGGAGGTGACCTGGCTGGCTGCTGCACCTAACCTGGAGGAGGCGACCTGGCTGGCAGCTGGAGGAGGTGACCTGGCTGGGTGCTGGAGGAGGTGACCTGGCTGGCTACTAGAGAAGGCGCAACCCTCTGCCACTGTCCTAGTGGAGGCGACATGGCTGGGTGCTGGAAGAGGCGACCTGGCTGGCTGCTGGAGGAGGTGACCTGGCTGGCTGCTGCCCCTAACCTGGAGGAGGCGACCTGGCTGGCAGCTGGAGGAGGTGACCTGGCTGGCCCCTGCCCGTAACCTGGAGGAGGCGATCTAGCTGGCTGCTGGAGGAGGTGACCTGGCTGGCCCCTGCCCCTGACCTGGGGAAGGCGACCTGGCTGGCTACTAGAGGAGGCGCAACCCTCTGCCACTGTCCTAGTGGAGGCGACCTGGCTGGGTGCTGGAGGAGGCGACCTGGCTGGCTGCTGGAGGAGGTGACCTGGCTGGCCCCTGCCCCTGACCTGGGGGAGGCGACCTGGCTGGCTACTAGAGGAGGCGCAACCCTCTGCCACTGTCCTAGTGGAGGCGACCTGGCTGGGTGGCTGGCCCCTGCCCCTGACCTGGGGGAGGCGACCTGGCTGGCTACTAGAGGAGGCGCAACCCTCTGCCACTGTCCTAGTGAAGGCGACCTGGGAGGAGGCGACCTGGCTGGGAGGAGGCGACCTGGCTGGCTGTTGGAGGAGGGGACCTGGCTGGCTCCTGCCCCTAACCTGGAGGAGGCGACCTGGCCGGCTGCAGGAGGAGGTGACCTGGCTGGGTGTTGGAGGAGGTGACCTGGCTGGCTACTAGAGAAGGCGCAACCCTCTGCCACTGTCCTAGTGGAGGTGACCTGGCTGGCCCCTGCCCCAAACCTGGGGGAGGCGAGCTGGCTGGGTGCTAGAGGAGGTGACCTGGCTGGGCCCCGCCCCTAATCTGGAGGAGGCGACCTGGCCGGCTGCTGGAGGAGGTGACCTGGCTGGCCCCTGCCCCTGACCAGGGGGAGGCGACCTGGCTGGCTACTACAGGAGGCGCAACCCCCTGCCCCTGACCTGAAGGAGGCGACCTGGACGGCTACTAGAGGAGGCGCAACCATCTGCCACTGTCCTAGTGGAAGCGACATGGCTGGGTGCTGGAAGAGGCGACCTGGCTGGCTGCTGGAGGAGGTAACCTGGCTGGCTCCTGCCCCTAAACTGGAGGAGGCGACCTGGCCGGCTGCTGGAGGAGGTGACCTGGCTGGGTGCTGGAGGAGGTGACATGGCTGGACCCTGCCCCTAACCTGGAGGAGGCGAAGTGGCCGACTGCTGAAGGAGGTGACCTGGCCGGCTGCTGGAGGAGGTGACCTGGCTGGGTGCTGGAGGAGGTGACCTGGCTGGCTGATGCCCCTAACCTGGAGGAGGCGACCTGGCTGGTAGCTGGAGGAGGTGACCTGGCTGGCTGCTGCCCCTAACCTGGAGGAGGCGACCTGGCTGGTAGCTGGAGGAGGTGACCTGGCTGGGTGCTGGAGGAGGTGACCTGGCTGGCTGCTGCACCTAACCTGAAGGAGGCGACCTGGCTGGCAGCTGGAGGAGGTGACCTGGCTGGCCCCTGCCCCTGACCTGGGGAAGGCGACCTGGCTGGCTACTAGAGGAGACGCAACCCTCTGCCACTGTCCTAGTGGAGGCGACCTGGCTGGGTGCTGGAGGAGGCGACCTGGCTGGCTGCTGGAGGAGGTGACCTGGCTGGCCCCTGCCCCTGACCTGGGGGAGGCGACCTGGCTGGCTACTAGAGGAGGCGCAACGCTCTGCCACTGTCCTAGTGGAGGCGACCTGGCTGGGTGGCTGGCCCCTGCCCCTGACCTGGGGGAGGCGACCTGGCTGGCTACTAGAGGAGGCGCAACCCTCTGCCACTGTCCTAGTGAAGGCGACCTGGCTGGGAGGAGGCGACCTGGCTGGCTGTTGGAGGAGGGGACCTGGCTGGCTCCTGCCCCTAACCTGGAGGAGGCGACATGGCCGGCTGCAGGAGGAGGTGACCTGGCTGGGTGTTGGAGGAGGTGACCTGGCTGGCCCCTGCCCCAAACCTGGGGGAGGCGAGCTGGCTGGGTGCTAGAGGAGGTGACCTGGCTGGGCCCCGCCCCTAATCTGGAGGAGGCGACCTGGCCGGCTGCTGGAGGAGGTGACCTGGCTGGCCCCTGCCCCTGACTAGGGGGAGGCGACCTGGCTGGCTACTACAGGAGGCGCAACCCCCTGCCCCTCACCTGAAGGAGGCGACCTGGACGGCTGCTGGTGGAGGTGACCTGGCTGGCCCCTGCCCCTGACCTGGGGGAGGCGACCTGGCTGGCTACTAGAGGAGGCGCAACCAACTGCCACTGTCCTAGTGGATGCGACATGGCTGGGTGCTGGAAGAGGCGACCTGGCTGGCTGCTGGAGGAGGTGACCTGGCTGGCTCCTGCCCCTAAACTGGAGGAGGCGACCTGGCTGGCTGCTGGAGGAGGTGACCTGGCTGGCCCCTGCCCGTAACCTGGGGGAGGCGACCTGGCTGGCAGCTGGATGAGGTGACCTGGCTGGGTGCTGGAGAAGGTGACCTGGCTGGGCCCTGCCCCTAACCTGGGGGAGGCGAGCTGGCCGGCTACTAGAGGAGGCGCAACCCTCAGCCTTTGTCCTAGTGGTGGCGACCTGGCTGGGTGCTGGAGGAGGTGACCTGGCCGGCTGCTGGAGGAGGTGACCTGGCTGGCCCCTGCCCCTAACCTGGAGGAGGCGACCTGGCTGGCAGCTGGATGAGGTGACCTGGCTGGGTGCTGGAGAAGGTGACCTGGCTGGGTCCTGCCCCTAACCTGGGGGAGGCGAGCTGGCCGGCTACTAGAGGAGGCGCAACCCCCTGCCACTGTCCTAGTGGAGGCAACCTGGCTGGGTGCTGGAGTGGCTGGGTGCTGGAGTGCTGGAGGAGGTGACCTGGCTGGCCCCTGCCCCTAACCTGGAGTGACCTGGCTGGCTGCTGCAGGAGGCGCAACCACCTGCCCCTGACCTGAATGAGGCGACCTGGACGGCTGCTGGTGGAGGTGACCTGACTGGATGCTGCCTCTAACCTGGAGGAGGCGAAGTGGCCGACTGCTGAAGGAGGTGACCTGGCCGGCTGCTGGAGGAGGTGACCTGGCTGGGTGCTGGAGGAGGTGACCTGGCTGGCTGCTGCCCCTAACCTGGAGGAGGCGACCTGGCTGGCAGCTGGAGGAGGTGACCTGGCTGGGTGCTGGAGGAGGTGACCTGGCTGGCTGCTGCACCTAACCTGGAGGAGGCGACCTGGCTGGCAGCTGGAGGAGGTGACCTGGCTGGGTGCTGGAGGAGGTGACCTGGCTGGCTACTAGAGAAGGCGCAACCCTCTGCCACTGTCCCAGTGGAGGCGACATGGCTGGGTGCTGGAAGAGGCGACCTGGCTGGCTGCTGGAGGAGGTGACCTGGCTGGCTGCTGCCCCTAACCTGGAGGAGGCGACCTGGCTGGCAGCTGGAGGAGGTGACCTGGCTGGCCCCTGCCCCAAACCTGGGGGAGGCGAGCTGGCTGGGTGCTAGAGGAGGTGACCTGGCTGGGCCCCGCCCCTAATCTGGAGGAGGCGACCTGGCCGGCTGCTGGAGGAGGTGACCTGGCTGGCCCCTGCCCCTGACCAGGGGGAGGCGACCTGGCTGGCTACTACAGGAGGCGCAACCACCTGCCCCTGACCTGAATGAGGCGACCTGGACGGCTGCTGGTGGAGGTGACCTGACTGGATGCTGCCTCTAACCTGGAGGAGGCGAAGTGGCCGACTGCTGAAGGAGGTGACCTGGCCGGCTGCTGGAGGAGGTGACCTGGCTGGGTGCTGGAGGAGGTGACCTGGCTGGCTGCTGCCCCTAACCTGGAGGAGGCGACCTGGCTGGCAGCTGGAGGAGGTGACCTGGCTGGGTGCTGGAGGAGGTGACCTGGCTGGCTGCTGCACCTAACCTGGAGGAGGCGACCTGGCTGGCAGCTGGAGGAGGTGACCTGGCTGGGTGCTGGAGGAGGTGACCTGGCTGGCTACTAGAGAAGGCGCAACCCTCTGCCACTGTCCTAGTGGAGGCGACATGGCTGGGTGCTGGAAGAGGCGACCTGGCTGGCTGCTGGAGGAGGTGACCTGGCTGGCTGCTGCCCCTAACCTGGAGGAGGCGACCTGGCTGGCAGCTGGAGGAGGTGACCTGGCTGGCCCCTGCCCGTAACCTGGAGGAGGCGATCTAGCTGGCTGCTGGAGGAGGTGACCTGGCTGGCCCCTGCCCCTGACCTGGGGAAGGCGAACTGGCTGGCTACTAGAGGAGGCGCAAACCTCTGCCACTGTCCTAGTGGAGGCGACCTGGCTGGGTGCTGGAGGAGGCGACCTGGCAGGCTGCTGGAGGAGGTGACCTGGCTGGCCCCTGCCCCTGACCTGGGGGAGGCGACCTGGCTGGCTACTAGAGGAGGCGCAACCCTCTGCCACTGTATTAGTGGAGGCGACCTGGCTGGGTGGCTGGCCCCTGCCCCTGACCTGGGGGAGGCGACCTGGCTGGCTACTAGAGGAGGCGCAACCCTCTGCCACTGTCCTAGTGAAGGCGACCTGGGAGGAGGCGACCTGGCTGGGAGGAGGCGACCTGGCTGGCTGTTGGAGGAGGGGACCTGGCTGGCTCCTGCCCCTAACCTGGAGGAGGGTACCTGGCCTGCTGCAGGAGGAGGTGACCTTGCTGGGTGTTGGATGAGGTGACCTGGCTGGCCCCTGCCCCTGACCAGGGGGAGGCGACCTGGCTGGCTACTACAGGAGGCGCAACCACCTGCCCCTGACCTGAATGAGGCGACCTGGACGGCTGCTGGTGGAGGTGACCTGACTGGATGCTGCCTCTAACCTGGAGGAGGCGAAGTGGCCGACTGCTGAAGGAGGTGACCTGGCCGGCTGCTGGAGGAGGTGACCTGGCTGGGTGCTGGAGGAGGCGACCTGGCTGGCAGCTGGAGGAGGTGACCTGGCTGGCCCCTGCCCCAAACCTGGGGGAGGCGAGCTGGCTGGGTGCTAGAGGAGGTGACCTGGCTGGGCCCCGCCCCTAATCTGGAGGAGGCGACCTGGACGGCTGCTGGTGGAGGTGACCTGGCTGGCCCCTGCCCCTGACCTGGGGGAGGCGACCTGGCTGGCTACTAGAGGAGGCGCAACCATCTGGACGGCGACCTGGACGGCTGCTGGTGGAGGTGACCTGACTGGATGCTGCCTCTAACCTGGAGGAGGCGAAGTGGCCGACTGCTGAAGGAGGTGACCTGGCCGGCTGCTGGAGGAGGTGACCTGGCTGGGTGCTGGAGGAGGTGACCTGGCTGGCTGCTGCCCCTAACCTGGAGGAGGCGACCTGGCTGGTAGCTGGAGGAGGTGACCTGGCTGGGTGCTGGAGGAGGTGACCTGGCTGGCTGTTGCACCTAACCTGGAGGAGGCGACCTGGCTGGCAGCTGGAGGAGGTGACCTGGCTGGCCCCTGCCCCTGACCTGGGGAAGGCGACCTGGCTGGCTACTAGAGGAGACGCAACCCTCTGCCACTGTCCTAGTGGAGGCGACCTGGCTGGGTGCTGGAGGAGGCGACCTGGCTGGCTGCTGGAGGAGGTGACCTGGCTGGCCCCTGCCTCTGACCTGGGGGAGGCGACCTGGCTGGCTACTAGAGGAGGCGCAACCCTCTGCCACTGTCCTAGTGGAGGCGACCTGGCTGGGTGGCTGGCCCCTGCCCCTGACCTGGGGGAGGCGACCTGGCTGGCTACTAGAGGAGGCGCAACCCTCTGCCACTGTCCTAGTGAAGGCGACCTGGCTGGGAGGAGGCGACCTGGCTGGCTGTTGGAGGAGGGGACCTTGCTGGCTCCTGCCCCTAACCTGGAGGAGGCGACCTGGCCGGCTGCAGGAGGAGGTGACCTGGCTGGGTGTTGGAGGAGGTGACCTGGCTGGCCCCTGCCCCAAACCTGGGGGAGGCGAGCTGGCTGGGTGCTAGAGGAGGTGACCTGGCTGGGCCCCGCCCCTAATCTGGAGGAGGCGACCTGGCCGGCTGCTGGAGGAGGTGACCTGGCTGGCCCCTGCCCCTGACCAGGGGGAGGCGACCTGGCTGGCTACTACAGGAGGCGCAACCCCCTGCCCCTGACCTGAAGGAGGCGACCTGGACGGCTGCTGGTGGAGGTGACCTGGCTGGCCCCTGCCCCTGACCTGGGGGAGGCGACCTGGCTGGCTACTAGAGGAGGCGCAACCATCTGCCACTGTCCTAGTGGAAGCGACATGGCTGGGTGCTGGAAGAGGCGACCTGGCTGGCTGCTGGAGGAGGTGACCTGGCTGGCTCCTGCCCCTAAACTGGAGGAGGCGACCTGGCTGGCTGCTGGAGGAGGTGACCTGGCTGGCCCCTGCCCGTAACCTGGAGGAGGCGATCTAGCTGGCTGCTGGAGGAGGTGACCTGGCTGGCCCCTGCCCCTGACCTGGGGGAGGCGACCTGGCTGGCAGCTGGATGAGGTGACCTGGCTGGGTGCTGGAGAAGGTGACCTGGCTGGGCCCTGCCCCTAACCTGGCGGAGGCGAGCTGGCCCGCTACTAGAGGAGGCGCAACCCTCTGCCTTTGTCCTAGTGGTGGCGACCTGGCTGGGTGCTGGAGGAGGTGACCTGGCCGGCTGCTGGAGGAGGTGACCTGGCTGGCCCCTGCCACTAACCTGGAGGAGGCGACCTGGCTGGCAGCTGGATGAGGTGACCTGGCTGGGTGCTGGAGAAGGTGACCTGGCTGGGCCCTGCCCCTAACCTGGGGGAGGCGAGCTGGCCGGCTACTAGAGGAGGCGCAACCCCCTGCCACTGTCCTAGTGGAGGCAACCTGGCTGGGTGCTGGAGTGGCTGGGTGCTGGAGTTCTGGAGGAGGTGACCTGGCTGGCCCGTGCCCCTAACCTGGAGTGACCTGGCTGGCTGCTGCAGGAGGCGCAACCACCTGCCCCTGACCTGAATGAGGCGACCTGGACGGCTGCTGGTGGAGGTGTGACTGGATGCTGCCTCTAACCTGGAGGAGGCGAAGTGGCCGACTGCTGAAGGAGGTGACCTGGCTGGCTGCTGGAGGAGGTGACCTGGCTGGCTGCTGCCCCTAACCTGGAGGAGGCGACCTGGCTGGCAGCTGGAGGAGGTGACCTGGCTGGCCCCTGCCCATAACCTGGAGGAGGCGATCTAGCTGGCTGCTGGAGGAGGTGACCTGGCTGGCCCCTGCCCCTGACCTGGGGAAGGCGACCTGGCTGGCTACTAGAGGAGGCGCAACCCTCTGCCACTGTCCTAGTGGAGGCGACCTGGCTGGGTGCTGGAGGAGGCGACCTGGCTGGCTGCTGGAGGAGGTGACCTGGCTGGCCCCTGCCCCTGACCTGGGGGAGGCGACCTGGCTGGCTACTAGAGGAGGCGCAACCCTCTGCCACTGTCCTAGTGGAGGCGACCTGGCTGGGTGGCTGGCCCCTGCCCCTGACCTGGGGGAGGCGACCTGGCTGGCTACTAGAGGAGGCGCAACCCTCTGCCACTGTCCTAGTGAAGGCGACCTGGGAGGAGGCGACCTGGCTGGGAGGAGGCGACCTGGCTGGCTGTTGGAGGAGGGGACCTGGCTGGCTCCTGCCCCTAACCTGGAGGAGGCGACCTGGCCGGCTGCAGGAGGAGGTGACCTGGCTGGGTGTTGGAGGAGGTGACCTGGCTGGCCCTTGCCCCAAACCTGGGGGAGGCGAGCTGGCTGGGTGCTAGAGGAGGTGACCTGGCTGGGCCCCGCCCCTAATCTGGAGGAGGCGACCTGGCCGGCTGCTGGAGGAGGTGACCTGGCTGGCCCCTGCCCCTGACCAGGGGGAGGCGACCTGGCTGGCTACTACAGGAGGCGCAACCCCCTGCCCCTGACCTGAAGGAGGCGACCTGGACGGCTGCTGGTGGAGGTGACCTGGCTGGCCCCTGCCCCTGACCTGGGGGAGGCGACCTGGCTGGCTACTAGAGGAGGCGCAACCCTCTGCCACTGTCCTAGTGGAAGCGACATGGCTGGGTGCTGGAAGAGGCGACCTGGCTGGCTGCTGGAGGAGGTGACCTTGCTGGCTCCTGCCCCTAAACTGGAGGAGGCGACCTGGCCGGCTGCTGGAGGAGGTGACCTGGCTGGGTGCTGGAGGAGGTGACATGGCTGGACCCTGCCCCTAACCTGGAGGAGGCGACATGGCAGGAGGCGCAACCACCTGCCCCTGACCTGAATGAGGCGACCTGGACGGCTGCTGGTGGAGGTGACCTGACTGGATGCTGCCTCTAACCTGGAGGAGGCGAAGTGGCCGACTGCTGAAGGAGGTGACCTGGCCGGCTGCTGGAGGAGGTGACCTGGCTGGGTGCTGGAGGAGGTGACCTGGCTGGCTGCTGCCCCTAACCTGGAGGAGGCGACCTGGCTGGCAGCTGGAGGAGGTGACCTGGCTAGGTGCTGGAGGAGGTGACCTGGCTGGCTGCTGCACCTAACCTGGAGGAGGCGACCTGGCTGGCAGCTGGAGGAGGTGACCTGGCTGGGTGCTGGAGGAGGTGACCTGGCTGGCTACTAGAGAAGGCGCAACCCTCTGCCACTGTCATAGTGGAGGCGACATGGCTGGGTGCTGGAAGAGGCGACCTGGCTGGCTGCTGGAGGAGGTGACCTGGCTGGCTGCTGCCCCTAACCTGGAGGAGGCGACCTGGCTGGCAGCTGGAGGAGGTGACCTGGCTGGCCCCTGCCCCTAACCTGGAAGAGGCGACCTGGCTGGCTGCTGGAGGAGGTGACCTGGCTGGCTGCTGCCCCTAACCTGGAGGAGGCGACCTGGCTGGCAGCTGGATGAGGTGACCTGGCTGGGTGCTGGAGGAGGTGACCTGGCTGGCCCCTGCCCCTAACCTCGGGGAGGCGAGCTGGCCGGCTGCTGGAGGGGGCGCCACCCCCTGCCCTTGACCTGGTGGAGGCGACCTGGCCGGCAGCTGGAGTGGCTGGGTGATGGAGTGCTGGAGGAGGTGACCTGGCTGGCCCCTGCCCCTAACCTGGAGTGACCTGGCTGGCTGCTGCAGGAGGCGCAACCACCTGCCCCTGACCTGAAGGAGGCGACCTGGACGGCTGCTGGTGGAGGTGACCTGACTGGATGCTGCCTCTAACCTGGAGGAGGCGAAGTGGCCGACTGCTGAAGGAGGTGACGTGGCCGGCTGCTGGAGGAGGTGACCTGGCTGGGTGCTGGAGTAGGTGACCTGGCTGGCTGCTGCCCCTAACCTGGAGGAGGCGACCTGGCTGGCAGCTGGAGGAGGTGACCTGGCTGGGTGCTGGAGGAGGTGACCTGGCTGGCTACTAGAGAAGGCGCAACCCTCTGCCACTGTCCTAGTGGAGGCGACATGGCTCTGTGCTGGAAGAGGCGACCTGGCTGGCTGCGGGAGGAGGTGACCTGGCTGGCAGCTGCCCCTAACCTGGAGGAGGCGACCTGGCTGGCAGCTGGAGGAGGTGACCTGGCTGGGTGCTGGAGGAGGTGAACTGGCTGGCTACTAGAGAAGGCGCAACCCTCTGCCACTGTCCTAGTGGAGGCGACATGTCTGGGTGCTGGGAGAGGCGACCTGGCTGGCTGCTGGAGGAGGTGACCTGGCTGGCTGCTGCCCCTAACCTGGAGGAGGCGACCTGGCTGGCAGCTGGAGGAGGTGACCTGGCTGGGTGCTGGAGGAGGTGACCTGGCTGGTCCCTGCCCCTAACCTGGAGGAGGCGACCTGGCCGGCTGCTGGAGGAGGTGACCTGGCTGGGTGCTGGAGGAGGTGACATGGCTGGCCCCTGCCCCTAACCTGGAGGAGGCGACATGGCTGGCTGCTGGAGGAGGTGACCTGGCTGGCTGCTGCACCTAACCTGGAGGAGGCGACCTGGCTGGCAGCTAGAGGAGGTGACCTGGCTGGGTGCTGGAGGAGGTGACCTGGCTGGCTACTAGAGAAGGCGCAACCCTCTGCCACTGTCCTAGTGGAGGCGACATGGCTGGGTGCTGGGAGAGGCGACCTGGCTGGCTGCTGGAGGAGGTGACCTGGCTGGCTGCTGCCCCTAACCTGGAGGAGGCGACCTGGCTGGCAGCTGGAGGAGGTGACCTGGCTGGGTGCTGGAGGAGGTGACCTGGCTGGGCCCTGCCCCTAACCTGGAGGAGGCGACCTGGCCGGCTGCTGGAGGAGGTGACCTGGCTGGGTGCTGGAGGAGGTGACATGGCTGGCCCCTGCCCCTAACCTGGAGGAGGCGACCTGGCTGGCTGCTGGAGGAGGTGACCTGGCTGGCAGCTGCCCCTAACCTGGAGGAGGCGACCTGGCTGGCAGCTGGAGGAGGTGACCTGGCTGGGTGCTGGAGGAGGTGAACTGGCTGGCTACTAGAGAAGGCGCAACCCTCTGCCACTGTCCTAGTGGAGGCGACATGGCTGGGTGCTGGGAGAGGCGACCTGGCTGGCTGCTGGAGGAGGTGACCTGGCTGGCTGCTGCCCCTAACCTGGAGGAGGCGACCTGGCTGGCAGCTGGAGGAGGTGACCTGGCTGGGTGCTGGAGGAGGTGACCTGGCTGGGCCCTGCCCCTAACCTGGAGGAGGCGATCTAGCTGGCTGCTGGAGGAGGTGACCTGGCTGGCCCTTGCCCCTGACCTGGGGGAGGCGACCTGGCTGGCTACTAGAGGAGGCGCAACCCTCTGCCTTTGTCCAAGTGGAGGCGACCTGGCTGGGTGCTGGAGGAGGCGACCTGGCCGGCTGCTGGAGGAGGTGACCTGGCTGGGTGCTGGAGGAGGTGACCTGGCTGGCTGCTGCCCCTAACCTGGAGGAGGCGACCTGGCTGGCAGCTGGAGGAGGTGACCTGGCTGGGTGCTGGAGGAGGTGACCTGGCTGGCTACTAGAGAAGGCGCAACCCTCTGCCACTGTCCTAGTGGAGGCGACATGGCTCTGTGCTGGAAGAGGCGACCTGGCTGGCTGCGGGAGGAGGTGACCTGGCTGGCAGCTGCCCCTAACCTGGAGGAGGCGACCTGGCTGGCAGCTGGAGGAGGTGACCTGGCTGGGTGCTGGAGGAGGTGAACTGGCTGGCTACTAGAGAAGGCGCAACCCTCTGCCACTGTCCTAGTGGAGGCGACATGGCTGGGTGCTGGGAGAGGCGACCTGGCTGGCTGCTGGAGGAGGTGACCTGGCTGGCTGCTGCCCCTAACCTGGAGGAGGCGACCTGGCTGGCAGCTGGAGGAGGTGACCTGGCTGGGTGCTGGAGGAGGTGACCTGGCTGGTCCCTGCCCCTAACCTGGAGGAGGCGACCTGGCCGGCTGCTGGAGGAGGTGACCTGGCTGGGTGCTGGAGGAGGTGACATGGCTGGCCCCTGCCCCTAACCTGGAGGAGGCGACATGGCTGGCTGCTGGAGGAGGTGACCTGGCTGGCTGCTGCACCTAACCTGGAGGAGGCGACCTGGCTGGCAGCTAGAGGAGGTGACCTGGCTGGGTGCTGGAGGAGGTGACCTGGCTGGCTACTAGAGAAGGCGCAACCCTCTGCCACTGTCCTAGTGGAGGCGACATGGCTGGGTGCTGGGAGAGGCGACCTGGCTGGCTGCTGGAGGAGGTGACCTGGCTGGCTGCTGCCCCTAACCTGGAGGAGGCGACCTGGCTGGCAGCTGGAGGAGGTGACCTGGCTGGGTGCTGGAGGAGGTGACCTGGCTGGGCCCTGCCCCTAACCTGGAGGAGGCGACCTGGCCGGCTGCTGGAGGAGGTGACCTGGCTGGGTGCTGGAGGAGGTGACATGGCTGGCCCCTGCCCCTAACCTGGAGGAGGCGACCTGGCTGGCTGCTGGAGGAGGTGACCTGGCTGGCAGCTGCCCCTAACCTGGAGGAGGCGACCTGGCTGGCAGCTGGAGGAGGTGACCTGGCTGGGTGCTGGAGGAGGTGAACTGGCTGGCTACTAGAGAAGGCGCAACCCTCTGCCACTGTCCTAGTGGAGGCGACATGGCTGGGTGCTGGGAGAGGCGACCTGGCTGGCTGCTGGAGGAGGTGACCTGGCTGGCTGCTGCCCCTAACCTGGAGGAGGCGACCTGGCTGGCAGCTGGAGGAGGTGACCTGGCTGGGTGCTGGAGGAGGTGACCTGGCTGGGCCCTGCCCCTAACCTGGAGGAGGCGATCTAGCTGGCTGCTGGAGGAGGTGACCTGGCTGGCCCTTGCCCCTGACCTGGGGGAGGCGACCTGGCTGGCTACTAGAGGAGGCGCAACCCTCTGCCTTTGTCCAAGTGGAGGCGACCTGGCTGGGTGCTGGAGGAGGCGACCTGGCCGGCTGCTGGAGGAGGTGACCTGGCTGGGTGCTGGAGGAGGTGACCTGGCTGGCTGCTGCCCCTAACCTGGAGGAGGCGACCTGGCTGGCAGCTGGAGGAGGTGACCTGGCTGGCTTCTGCCCCAAACCTGGGGGAGGCGAGCTGGCTGGGTGCTAAAGGAGGTGACCTGGCTGGGCCCTGCCCCTAACCTGGAGGAGGCGACCTGGACGACTGCTGGAGGAGGTAACCTGGCTGGCCCCTGCCCCTGACCTGGGGGAGGCGACCTGGCTGGCTACTAGAGGAGGCGCAACCCCCTGCCACTGTCCTAGTGGAGGCGACCTGGCTGGGTGCTGGAGGAGGTGACCTGGCTGGCCCCTGCCCCTAACCTGGGGGAGGCGAGCTGGCCGGCTGCTGGAGGGTGCGCAACCCCCTGCCCTTGACCTGGTGGAGGCGACCAGGCCGGCTGCTGGGGTGGCTGGGTGCTGGAGTGCTGGAGGAGGTGACCTGGCTGGCCCCTGCCCCTAACCTGGAGTGACCTGGCTGGCTCCTGCCCCTGACCTGAAGGAGGCGACCTGGACGGCTGCTGGTGGAGGTGACCTGACTGGATGCTGCCTCTAACCTGGAGGAGGCGAAGTGGCCGACTGCTGAAGGAGGTGACGTGGCCGGCTGCTGGAGGAGGTGACCTGGCTGGGTGCTGGAGTAGGTGACCTGGCTGGCTGCTGCCCCTAACCTGGAGGAGGAGACCTGGCTGGCAGCTGGAGGAGGTGACCTGGCTGGGTGCTGGAGGAGGTGACCTGGCTGGCTACTAGAGAAGGCGCAACCCTCTGCCACTGTCCTAGTGGAGGCGACATGGCTGGGTGCTGGAAGAGGCGACCTGGCTGGCTGCTGGAGGAGGTGACCTGGCTGGCTGCTGCCCCTAACCTGGAGGAGGCGACCTGGCTGGCAGCTGGTGGAGGTGACCTGACTGGATGCTGCCCCTAACCTGGAGGAGGTGACATGGCTGGCCCCTGCCCGTAACCTGGAGGAGGCGACATGGCTGGCTGCTGGAGGAGGTGACCTGGCTGGCCCCTGCACCTGACCTGGGGGAGGCGACATGGCTGGGTGCTGGAAGAGGCGACCTGACTGGCTGCTGGAGGAGGTGACCTGTCTGGCTGCTGCCCCTAACCTGGAGGAGGCGACCTGGCTGTCAGCTGGAGGAGGTGACCTGGCTGGGTGCTGGAGGAGGTGACCTGACTGGGCCCTGCCCCTGACCTAGGGGAGGCGACCTGGCTGGCTACTAGAGGAGGCGCAACCCTCTGCCACTGTCCTAGTGGAGGCGACCTGGCTGGGTGCTGGAGGAGGCGACCTGGCTGGCTGCTGGAGGAGGTGACCTGGCTGGCCCCTGCCCCTGACCTGGGGGAGGCGACCTGGCTGGCTACTAGAGGAGGCGCAACCCTCTGCTACTGTCCTAGTGGAGGCGACCTGGCAGGCTGCTGGAGGAGGTGACCTGGCTGGGTGCTGGAGGAGGTGACCTGACTGGGCCCTGCCCCTAACCTAGGGGAGGCGACCTGGCTGGCTACTAGAGGAGGCGCAACCCTCTGCCACTGTCCTAGTGGAGGCGACCTGGCTGGCTGCTGGAGGAGGTGACCTGGCTGGCTGCTGGAGGAGGTGACCTGGCTGGCCCCTGCCCCTTACCTGGGGGAGGCGACCTGGCTGGCTACTAGAGGAGGCGCAACCCTCTGCCACTGTCCTAGTGGAGGCGACCTGGCTGGGTGGCTGGCCCCTGCCCCTGACCTGGGGGAGGCGACCTGGCTGGCTACTAGAGGAGGGGCAACCCTCTGCCACTGTCCTAGTGGAGGAGGCGACCTGGCTGGCTGCTGGATGAGGGGACCTGGCTGGCTCCTGCCCCTAACCTGGAGGAGGCGACCTGGCCGGCTGCAGGAGGAGGTGAGCTGGCTGGGTGCTGGAGGAGGTTACATGGCTGGCCCCTGCCCGTAACCTGGAGGAGGCGACATGGCTGGCTGCTAGAGGAGGCGCAACCCTCTGCCACTGTCCTAGTGGAGGCGACCTGGCTGGGTGGCTGGCCCCTGCCCCTGACCTGGGGGAGGCGACCTTGCTGGCTACTAGAGGAGGCGCAACCCTCTGCCACTGTCCTAGTGGAGGCGACCTGGCTGGGTGGCTGGCCCCTGCCCCTGACCTGGGGGAGGCGACATGGCTGGGTGCTGGAAGAGGCGACCTGACTGGCTGCTGGAGGAGGTGACCGGTCTGGCTGCTGCCCCTAACCTGGAGGAGGCGACCTGGCTGGGTGCTGGTGGCGGCGACCTGGCTGGCTGCTGGAGGAGGTGACCTGGCTGGCCCCTGCCCCTTACCTGGGGGAGGCGACCTGGCTGGCTACTAGAGGAGGCGCAACCCTCTGCCACTGTCCTAGTGGAGGCGACCTGGCTGGGTGGCTGGCCCCTGCCCCTGACCTGGGGGAGGCGACCTGGCTGGCTACTAGAGGAGGCGCAACCCTCTGCCACTGTCCTAGTGGAGGCGACCTGGCTGGGAGGAGGCGACCTGGCTGGGAGGAGGCGACCTGGCTGGCTGCTGGAGGAGGGGACCTGGCTGGCTCCTGCCCCTAACCTGGAGGAGGCGACCTGGCCGGCTGCAGGAGGAGGTGACCTGGCTGGGTGCTGGAGGAGGTTACATGGCTGGCCCCTGCCCCTAACCTGGAGGAGGCGACATGGCTGGCTGCTAGAGGAGGCGCAACCCTCTGCCACTGTCCTAGTGGAGGCGACCTGGCTGGGTGCTGGAGGAGGTGACCTGGCTGGCTGCTGGAGGAGGTGACCTGGCTGGCTGCTGGAGGAGGTGACCTGGCTGGGTGCTGGAGGAGGTGACATGGCTGGCCCCTGCCCCTAACCTGGAGGAGGCGACTTGGCTGGCTGCTGGAGGAGGTGACCTGGCTGGCTGCTGCCCCTAACCTGGAGGAGGCTACCTGGCTGGCCCCTGCCCCTGACCTGGGGGAGGCGACCTGGCTGGCTACTAGAGGAGGCGCAACCCTCTGCCACTGTCCTAGTGGAGGCGACATGGCTGGGTGCTGGAAGAGGCGACCTGGCTGGCTGCTGGAGGAGGTGACCTGGCTGGCTGCTGCCCCTAACCTGGGGGAGGCGAGCTGGCCGGCTGCTGGAGGGGGCGCAACCCCCTGCCCTTGACCTGGTGGAGGCGACCTGGCCGGCTGCTGGAGTGGCTGGGTGCTGGAGTGCTGGAGGAGGTGACCTGGCTGGCCCCTGCCCCTAACCTGGAGTGACCTGGCTGGCTGCTGCAGGAGGCGCAACCACCTGCCCCTGACCTGAAGGAGGCGACCTGGACGGCTGCTGGTGGAGGTGACCTGACTGGATGCTGCCTCTAACCTGGAGGAGGCGAAGTGGCCGACTGCTGAAGGAGGTGACCTGGCCGGCTGCTGGAGGAGGTGACCTGGCTGGGTGCTGGAGGAGGTGACCTGGCTGGCTGCTGCCCCTAACCTGGAGGAGGCGACCTGGCTGGCAGCTGGAGGAGGTGACCTGGCTGGGTGCTGGAGGAGGTGACCTGGCTGGCTGCTGCACCTAACCTGGCGGAGGCGACCTGGCTGGCAGCTGGAGGAGGTAACCTGGCTGGGTGCTGGAGGAGGTGACCTGGCTGGCTACTAGAGAAGGCGCAACCCTCTGCCACTGTCCTAGTGGAGGCGACATGGCTGGGTGCTGGAAGAGGCGACCTGGCTGGCTGGTGGAGGAGGTGTCCTGGCTGGCTGCTGCCCCTAACCTGGAGGAGGCGACCTGGCTGGCAGCTGGAGGAGGTGACCTGGCTGGGTGCTGGAGGAGGTGACCTGGCTGGCTACTAGAGAAGGCGCAACCCTCTGCCACTGTCCTAGTGGAGGCGACATGGCAGGGTGCTGGAAGAGGCGACATGGCTGGGTGCTGGAAGAGGCGACCTGGCTGGCTGCTGGAGGAGGTGACCTGGCTGGCTGCTGCTCCTAACCTGGAGGAGGCGACCTGGCTGGCAGCTGGAGGAGGTGACCTGGCTGGGTGCTGGAGCAGGTGACCTCGCTGGGCCCTGCCCCTAACCTGGAGGAGGCGACCTGGCCGGCTGCTGGAGGAGGTGACCTGGCTGGGTGCTGGAGGAGGTGACCTGGCTGGCCCCTGCCCCTAACCTGGAGGAGGCGACATGGCTGGCTGCTGGAGGAGGTGACCTGGCTGGCTGCTGCACCTAACCTGGAGGAGGCGACCTGGCTGGCAGCTGGAGGAGGTGACCTGGCTGGGTGCTGGAGGAGGTGACCTGGCTGGGTGCTGGAGGAGGTGACCTGGCTGGCTACTAGAGAAGGCGCAACCCTCTGCCACTGTCCTAGTGGAGGCGACATGGTTGGGTGCTGGAAGAGGCGACCTGGCTGGCTGCTGGAGGAGGTGACCTGGCTGGCTGCTGCCCCTAACCTGGAGGAGGCGACCTGGCTGGCAGCTGGAGGAGGTGACCTGGCTGGGTGCTGAAGGAGGTGACCTGGCTGGCTACTAGAGAAGGCGCAACCCTCTGCCACTGTCCTAGTGGAGGCGACATGGCTGGGTGCTGGAAGAGGCGACCTGGCTGGCTGCTGGAGGAGGTGACCTGGCTGGCTGCTGCCCCTAACCTGGAGGAGGCGACCTGGCTGGCAGCTGGAGGAGGTGACCTGGGTGCTGGAGGAGGTGACCTGGCTGGGCCCTGCCCCTAACCTGGAGGAGGCGACCTGGCCGGCTGCTGGAGGAGGTGACCTGGCTGGGTGCTGGAGGAGGTGACATGGCTGGCCCCTGCCGCTAACCTGGCGGAGGCGACATGGCTGTCTGCTGGAGGAGGTGACCTGGCTGGCTGCTGCACCTAACCTGGAGGAGGCGACCTGGCTGGCAGCTGGAGGAGGTGACCTGGCTGGGTGCTGGAGGAGGTGACCTGGCTGGCTACTGGAGAAGGCGCAACCCTCTGCCACTGTCCTAGTGGAGGCGACATGGCTGGGTGCTGGAAGAGGCGACCTGGCTGGCTGCTGGAGGAGGTGACCTGGCTGGCTGCTGCCCCTAACCTGGAGGAGGCGACCTGGCTGGCAGCTGGAGGAGGTGACCTGGCTGGGTGCTGGAGGAGGTGACCTGGCTGGGCCCTGCCCCTAACCTGGAGGAGGCGATCTAGCTGGCTGCTGGAGGAGGTGACCTGGCTGGCCCCTGCCCCTGACCTGGGGGAGGCGACCTGGCTGGCTACTAGAGGAGGCGCAACCCTCTGCCTTTGTCCTAGTGGAGGCGACCTGGCTTGGTGCTGGAGGAGGCGACCTGGCTGGCTGCTGGAGGAGGTGACCTGGCTGGCCCCTTTCCCTGACCTGAGGGAGGCGACCTGGCCGGCTGCTGGAGGAGGTGACCTGGCTGGCCCCTGCCCCTGACCTTGGGGTGGCGACTTGGCTGGCTACTAGAGGAGGCGCAACCCTCTACCACTGACCTAGTGGAGGCGACCTGGCTGGGTGCTGTAGGAGGCAACCTGGCTGGCTGCTGGAGGAGGTGACCTGGCTGACCCCTGCCCCAAACCTGGGGGAGGCGAGCTGGCTGGGTGCTAGAGGAGGTGACCTGGCTGGGCTCTGCCCCTAACCTGGAGGAGGCGACCTGGACGACTGCTGGAGGAGGTGACCTGGCTGGCCCCTTCCCCTGACCTCGGGGAGGCGACCTGGCTGGCTACTAGAGGAGGCGCAACCCTCTGCCTTTGTCCTAGTAGAGGCGACCTGGCTGGGTGCTGGAGGAGGCGACCTGGCTGGCTGCTGCCCCTAACCTGGAGGAGGCGACCTGGCTGGCAGCTGGAGGAGGTGACCTGGCTGGGTGCTGGAGGAGGTGACCTGGCTGGGCCCTGCCCCTAACCTGGAGGAGGCGATCTAGCTGGCTGCTGGAGGAGGTGACCTGGCTGGCCCCTGCCCCTGACCTGGGGGAGGCGACCTGGCTGGCTACTAGAGGAGGCGCAACCCTCTGCCTTTGTCCTAGTGGAGGCGACCTGGCTGGGTGCTGGAGGAGGCGACCTGGCTGGCTGCTGGAGGAGGTGACCTGGCTGGCCCCTGCCCCTGACCTGGGGGAGGCGACCTGGCCGGCTGCTGGAGGAGGTGACCTGGCTGGCCCCTGCCCCTGACCTTGGGGTGGCGACCTGGCTGGCTACTAGAGGAGGCGCAACCCTCTACCACTGACCTAGTGGAGCCGACCTGGCTGGGTGCTGTAGGAGGCAACCTGGCTGGCTGCTGGAGGAGGTGACCTGGCTGGCCCCTGCCCCAAACCTGGGGGAGGCGAGCTGGCTGGGTGCTAGAGGAGGTGACCTTGCTGGGCCCTGCCCCTAACCTGGAGGAGGCGACCTGGACGACTGCTGGAGGAGGTGACCTGGCTGGCCCCTTCCCCTGACCTCGGGGAGGCGACCTGGCTGGCTACTAGAGGAGGCGCAACCCCCTGCCACTGTCCTAGTGGAGGCGACCTTGCTGGGTGCTGGAGGAGGCGACCTGGCTGGCTGCTGGACGAGGTGACATGGCAGGCTGCTGCCCCTAACCTGGAGGAGGCGACCTGGCTGGCAGCTGGAGGAGGCGACGTGGCTGGCTGCTGGAGGAGGCGACCTGGCTGGCTGCTGGAGGAGGTGACTTGGCTGGCTCCTGCCCCTAACCTGGAGGAGGCGACCTGGACGGCTGCTGGAGGAGGTGACCTGACTGGATGCTGCCCCTAACCTGGAGGAGGCGAAGTGGCCGACTGCTGAAGGAGGTGACCTGGCCGGCTGCTGGAGGAGGTGACCTGGCCGGCTGCTGGAGGAGGTGACCTGGCTGGGTGCTGGAGGAGGTGACCTGGCTGGCTGCTGCCCCTAACCTGGAGGAGGCGACCTGGCTGGCAGCTGGAGGAGGTGACCTGGCTGGCTTCTGCCCCAAACCTGGGGGAGGCGAGCTGGCTGGGTGCTAAAGGAGGTGACCTGGCTGGGTCCTGCCCCTAACCTGGAGGAGGCGACCTGGACGACTGCTGGAGGAGGTGACGTGGCTGGCCCCTGCCCCTGACCTGGGGGAGGCGACCTGGCTGGCTACTAGAGGAGGCGCAACCCCCTGCCACTGTCCTAGTGGAGGCGACCTGGCTGGGTGCTGGAGGAGGTGACCTGGCTGGCCCCTGCCCCTAACCTGGGGGAGGCGAGCTGGCCGGCTGCTGGAGGGGGCGCAACCCCCTGCCCTTGACCTGGGGGAGGCGACCTGGCTGGCTACTAGAGGAGGCGCAACCCTCTGCCACTGTCCTAGTGGAGGCGACCTGGCTGGCTGCTGGAGGAGGTGACGTGGCTGGCTGCTGGAGGAGGTGACCTGGCTGGCCCCTGCCCCTTACCTGGGGGAGGCGACCTGGCTGGCTACTAGAGGAGGCGCAACCCTCTGCCACTGTCCTAGTGGAGGCGACCTGGCTGGGTGGCTGGCCCCTGCCCCTGACCTGGGGGAGGCGACATGGCTGGCTACTAGAGGAAGCGCAACCCTTTGCCACTGTCCTAGTGAAGGAGTCGACCTGGCTGGCTGCTGGAGGAGGGGACCTGGCTGGCTCCTGCCCCTAACCTGGAGGAGGCGACCTGGCCGGCTGCAGGAGGAGGTGACCTGGCTGGGTGCTGGAGGAGGTGACCTTACTGGGCCCTGCCCCTGACCTAGGGGAGGCGACCTGGCTGGCTACTAGAGGAGGCGCAACCCTCTGCCACTGTCCTAGTGGAGGCGACCTGGCTGGCTGCTGGAGGAGGTGACGTGAATGGCTGCTGGAGGAGGTGACCTGGCTGGCCCCTGCCCCTTACCTGGGGGAGGCGACCTGGCTGGCTATTAGAGGAGGCGCAACCCTCTGCCACTGTCCTAGTGGAGGCGACCTGGCTGGGTGGCTGGCCCCTGCCCCTGACCTGGGGGAGGCGACATGGCGGGCTACTAGAGGAGGCGCAACCCTCTGCCACTGTCCTAGTGGAGGAGGCGACCTGGCTGGCTGCTGGAGGAGGGGACCTGGCTGGCTCCTGCCCCTAACCTGGAGGAGGCGACCTGGCCGGCTGCAGGAGGAGGTGACCTGGCTGGGTGCTGGAGGAGGTTACATGGCTGGCCCCTGCCCCTAACCTGGAGGAGGCGACATGGCTGGCTGCTAGAGGAGGCGCAACCCTCTGCCACTGTCCTAGTGGAGGCGACCTGGCTGGGTGCTTGAGGAGGTGACCTGGCTGGCTGCTGGAGGAGGTGACCTGGCTGGCTGCTGGAGGAGGTGACCTGGCTGGGTGCTGCCCCTAACCTGGAGGAGGCGACTTGGCTGGCTGCTGGAGGAGGTGACCTGGCTGGCTGCTGCCCCTATCCTGGAGGAGGCGACCTGGCTGGGTGCTGGAGGAGGTGACCTGGCTGGCTGCTGGAGGAGGTGACCTGGCTGGCTGCTGGAGGAGGTGACCTGGCTGGCTGCTGGAGGAGGTGACCTGGCTGGGTGCTGGAGGAGGTGACATGGCTGGCCCCTGCCCCTAACCTGGAGGAGGCGACATGGCTGGCTGCTAGAGGAGGCGCAACCCTCTGCCACTGTCCTAGTGGAGGCGACCTGGCTGGGTGCTGGAGGAGGTGACCTGGCTGGCTGCTGGACGAGGTGACCTGGCTGGCTGCTGCCCCTAACCTGGAGGAGGCGACCTGGCTGGCAGCTGGAGGAGGTGACCTGGCTGGCCCCTGCCCCTGACCTGGGGGAGGCGACCTGGCTGGCTACTAGAGGAGGCGCAACCCTCTGTCACTGTCCTAGTGGAGGCGACCTTGCTAGGTGCTGGAGGAGGCGACCTGGCTGGCTGCTGGAGGAGGTGACTTGGCTGGCTCCTGCCCCTAACCTGGAGGAGGCGACCTGGACGGCTGCTGGAGGAGGTGACCTGACTGGATGCTGCCCCTAACCTGGAGGATGCGAAGTGGCCGACTGCTGAAGGAGGTGACCTGGCTGGTTGCTGGAGGAGGTGACCTGGCTGGCTGCTGCCCCTAACCTGGAGGAGGCGACCTGGCTGGTTGCTGGAGGAGATGCAACCCCCTGTCACTGTCCTAGTGGAGGCGACCTGGCTGGCTGCTGGAGGAGGTGACTTGGCTGGCTCCTGCCCCTAACCTGGAGGAGGCGACCTGGACGGCTGCTGGAGGAGGTGACCTGACTGGATGCTGCCCCTAACCTGGAGGAGGCGAAGTGGCCGACTGCTGAAGGAGGTGACCTGGCTGGTTGCTGGAGGAGGTGAACTGGCTGGCTGCTGCCCCTAACCTGGAGGAGGCGACCTGGCTGGCAGCTGAAGGAGGCGACCTGGCTGGCTGCTGGAGGAGGTGACTTGGCTGGCTCCTGCCCCTAACCTGGAGGAGGTGACCTGGACGGCTGCTGGAAGAGGTGACCTGACTGGATGCTGCCCCTAACCTGGAGGAGGCGAAGTGGCCGACTGCTGAAGGAGGTGACCTGGCTGGGTGCTGGAGGAGGTGACCTGGCTGGCTGCTGCCCCTAACCTGGAGGAGGCAACCTGGCTGGCAGCTGGAGGAGGTGACCTGGCTGGCCCCTGCCACTGACCTGGGGGAGGCGAACTGGCTGGCTACTAGAGGAGGCGCAACCCTCTGCCCCTGTCCTAGTGGAGGCGACCTTGCTAGGTGCTGGAGGAGGCGACCTGGCTGGCTCCTGCCCCTAACCTGGAGGAGGCGACCTGGACGGCTGCTGGAGGAGGTGACCTGACTGGATGCTGCCCCTAACCTGGAGGAGGCGAAGTGGCCGACTGCTGAAGGAGGTGACCTGGCTGGGTGCTGGAGGAGGTGACCTGGCTGGCTGCTGCCCCTAACCTGGAGGAGGCGACCTGGCTGGCAGCTGGAGGAGGTGACCTGGCTGGCCCCTGCCCCAAACCTAGGTGGAGGCGAGCTGGCCGGCTGCTGGAGGGGGCGCAACCCCCTGCCCTTGACCTGGTGGAGGCGACCAGGCCGGCTGCTGGGGTGGCTGGGTGCTGGAGTGCTGGAGGAGGTGACCTGGCTGGCCCCTGGCGCAAGCACCTGCCCCTGACCTGAAGGAGGCGACCTGGACGGCTGCTGGTGGAGGTGACCTGACTGGATGCTGCCCCTAACCTGGAGGAGGCGAATTGGCCGACTGCTGAAGGAGGTGACCTGGCCGGCTGCTGGAGGAGGTGACCTGGCCGGCTGCTGGAGGAGGTGACCTGGCTGGGTGCTGGAGGAGGTGACATGGCTGGCCCCTGCCCCTAACCTGGAGGAGGCGACATGGCTGGCTGCTGGACGAGGTGACCTGGCTGGCCCCTGCCCCAAACCTGGGGGAGGCGAGCTGGCCGGCTGCTGGAGGAGGTGACCTGGCTGGCCCCTGCCCCTTACCAGGAGGAGGCGCCCTGGCCGGCGACTGGAGGAGGCGACCTGGCTGGCTGATGGAGGAGGTGCAACCACCTGCCCCTGACCTGAAGGAGGCGACCTGGGCGGCTGCTGGAGGAGGCGCAAGCACTTGCCCCTGACCTGAAGGAGGCGACCTGGCTGGCTGCTGGAGGAGGGGACCTGGCTGGCTCCTGCCCCTAACCTGGAGGAGGCGACCTGGCTGGCTGCTGGAGGAGGTGACCTGGCTGGCTGCTGGAGGAGGTGACCTGGCTGGCCCCTGCCCCTTACCTGGGGGAGGCGACCTGGCTGACTACTAGAGGAGGCGCAACACTCTGCCACTGTCCTAGTGGAGGCGACCTGTCTGGGTGGCTGGCCCCTGCCCCTGACCTGGGGGAGGCGACCTGGCTGGCTACTAGAGGAGGCGCAACCCTCTGCCATTGTCCTAGTGGAGGCGACCTGGCTGGGAGGAGGCGACCTGGCTGGCTGCTGGAGGAGGGGACCTGGCTGGCTCCTGCCCCTAACCTGGAGGAGGCGACCTGGCCGGCTGCAGGAGGAGGTGACCTGGCTGGGTGCTGGAGGAGGCGACCTGGGTGGCTGCTGGACGAGGTGACCTGGCTGGCCCCTGCCCCAAACCTGGGGGAGGCGAGCTGGCCGGCTGCTGGAGGAGGTGACCTGGCTGGCTCCTGCCCCTAAACTGGAGGAGGCGACCTGGCTGGCTGCTGGAGGAGGTGACCTGGCTGGCCCCTGCCCGTAACCTGGAGGAGGCGATCTAGATGGCTGCTGGAGGAGGTGACCTGGCTGGCCCCTGCCCCTGACCTGGGGGAGGCGACCTGGCTGGCAGCTGGATGAGGTGACCTGGCTGGGTGCTGGAGAAGGTGACCTGGCTGGGCCCTGCCCCTAACCTGGGGGAGGCGAGCTGGCCGGCTACTAGAGGAGGCGCAACCCTCTGCCTTTGTCCTAGTGGTGGCGACCTGGCCGGGTGCTGGAGGAGGTGACCTGGCCGGCTGCTGGAGGAGGTGACCTGGCTGGCCCCTGCCCCTAACCTGGAGGAGGCGACCTGGCTGGCAGCTGGATGAGGTGACCTGGCTGGGTGCTGGAGAAGGTGACCTGGCTGGGCCCTGCCCCTAACCTGGGGGAGGCGAGCTGGCCGGCTACTAGAGGAGGCGCAACCCCCTGCCACTGTCCTAGTGGAAGCGACATGGCTGAGTGCTGGAAGAGGCGACCTGGCTGGCTGCTGGAGGAGGTGACCTGGCTGGCTCCTGCCCCTAAACTGGAGGAGGCGACCTGGCAGGCTGCTGGAGGAGATGACCTGGCTGGGTGCTGGAGGAGGTGACATGGCTGGACCCTGCCCCTAACCTGGAGGAGGCGACATGGCAGGAGGCGCAACCACCTGCTCCTGACCTGAATGAGGCGACCTGGACGGCTGCTGGTGGAGGTGACCTGACTGGATGCTGCCTCTAACCTGGAGGAGGCGAAGTGGCCGACTGCTGAAGGAGGTGACCTGGCCGGCTGCTGGAGGAGGTGACCTGGCTGGGTGCTGGAGGAGGTGACCTGGCTGGCTGCTGCCCCTAACCTGGAGGAGGCGACCTGGCTGGCAGCTGGAGGAGGTGACCTGGCTGGGTGCTGGAGGAGGTGACCTGGCTGGCTACTAGAGAAGGCGCAACCCTCTGCCACTGTCCTAGTGGAGGCGACATGGCTGGGTGCTGGAAGAGGCGACCTGGCTGGCTGCTGGAGGAGGTGACCTGGCTGGCTGCTGCCCCTAACCTGGAGGAGGCGACCTGGCTGGCAGCTGGAGGAGGTGACCTGGCTGGCCCCTGCCCGTAACCAGGAGGAGGCGATCTAGCTGGCTGCAGGAGGAGGTGACCTGGCTGGCCCCTGCCCCTGACCTGGGGAAGGCGACCTGGCTGGCTACTAGAGGAGGCGCAACCCTCTGCCACTGTCCTAGTGGAGGCGACCTGGCTGGGTGCTGGAGGAGGCGACCTGGCTGGCTGCTGGAGGAGGTGACCTGGCTGGCCCCTGCCCCTGACCTGGGGGAGGCGACCTGGCTGGCTACTAGAGGAGGCGCAACCCTCTGCCACTGTTCTAGTGGATGCGACCTGGCTGGGTGGCTGGCCCCTGCCCCTGACCTGGGGGAGGCGACCTGGCTGGCTACTAGAGGAGGCGCAACCCTCTGCCACTGTCCTAGTGAAGGCGACCTGGGAGGAGGCGACCTGGCTGGGAGGAGGCGACCTGGCTGGGAGGAGGCGACCTTGCGTGCTGTTGGAGGAGGGGACCTGGCTGGCTCCTGCCCCTAACCTGGAGGAGGCGACCTGGCCGGCTGCAGGAGGAGGTGACCTGGCTGGGTGTTGGAGGAGGTGACCTGGCTGGCCCCTGCCCCAAACCTGGGGGAGGCGAGCTGGCTGGGTGCTAGAGGAGGTGACCTGGCTGGGCCCCGCCCCTAATCTGGAGGAGGCGACCTGGCCGGCTGCTGGAGGAGGTGACCTGGCTGGCCCCTGCCCCTGACCAGGGGGAGGCGACCTGGCTGGCTACTACAGGAGGCGCAACCCTCTGCCACTGTCCTAGTGGAAGCGACATGGCTGAGTGCTGGAAGAGGCGACCTGGCTGGCTGCTGGAGGAGGTGACCTGGCTGGCTCCTGCCCCTAAACTGGAGGAGGCGACCTGGCAGGCTGCAGGAGGAGATGACCTGGCTGGGTGCTGGAGGAGGTGACATGGCTGGACCCTGCCCCTAACCTGGAGGAGGCGACATGGCAGGAGGCGCAACCACCTGCTCCTGACCTGAATGAGGCGACCTGGACGGCTGCTGGTGGAGGTGACCTGACTGGATGCTGCCTCTAACCTGGAGGAGGCGAAGTGGCCGACTGCTGAAGGAGGCGACCTGGACGGCTGCTGGTGGAGGTGACCTGGCTGGCTCCTGCCCCTGACCTGGGGGAGGCGACCTGGCTGGCTACTAGAGGAGGCGCAACCCTCTGCCACTGTCCTAGTGGAAGCGACATGGCTGAGTGCTGGAAGAGGCGACCTGGCTGGCTGCTGGAGGAGGTGACCTGGCTGGCTCCTGCCCCTAAACTGGAGGAGGCGACCTGGCAGGCTGCTGGAGGAGATGACCTGGCTGGGTGCTGGAGGAGGTGACATGGCTGGACCCTGCCCCTAACCTGGAGGAGGCGACATGGCAGGAGGCGCAACAACCTGCTCCTGACCTGAATGAGGCGACCTGGACGGCTGCTGGTGGAGGTGACCTGACTGGATGCTGCCTCTAACCTGGAGGAGGCGAAGTGGCCGACTGCTGAAGGAGGTGACCTGGCCGGCTGCTGGAGGAGGTGACCTGGCTGGGTGCTGGAGGAGGTGACCTGGCTGGCTGCTGCCCCTAACCTGGAGGAGGCGACCTGGCTGGCAGCTGGAGGAGGTGACCTGGCTGGGTGCTGGAGGAGGTGACCTGGCTGGCTGCTGCACCTAACCTGGAGGAGGCGACCTGGCTGGCAGCTGGAGGAGGTGACCTGGCTGGGTGCTGGAGAAGGTGACCTGGCTGGCTACTAGAGAAGGCGCAACCCTCTGCCACTGTCCTAGTGGAGGCGACATGGCTGGGTGCTGGAAGAGGCGACCTGGCTGGCTGCTGGAGGAGGTGACCTGGCTGGCTGCTGCCCCTAACCTGGAGGAGGCGACCTGGCTGGCAGCTGGAGGAGGTGACCTGGCTGGCCCCTGCCCCTAACCTGGAAGAGGCGACCTGGCTGGCTGCTGGAGGAGGTGACCTGGCTGGCTGCTGCCCCTAACCCGGAGGAGGCGACCTGGCTGGCAGCTGGATGAGGTGACCTGGCTGGGTGCTGGAGGAGGTGACCTGGCTGGCCCCTGCCCCTAACCTGGGGGAGGCGAGCTGGCCGGCTGCTGGAGGGGGCGCAACCCCCTGCCCTTGACCTGGTGGAGGCGACCTGGCCGGCAGCTGGAGTGGCTGGGTGCTGGAGGAGGTGACCTGGCTGGCCCCTGCCCTAACCTGGAGTGACCTGGCTGGCTGCTGCAGGAGGCGCAACCACCTGCCCCTGACCTGAAGGAGGCGACCTGGACGGCTGCTGGTGGAGGTGACCTGACTGGATGCTGCCTCTAACCTGGAGGAGGCGAAGTGGCCGACTGCTGAAGGAGGTGACCTGGCCGGCTGCTGGAGGAGGTGACCTGGCTGGGTGCTGGAGGAGGTGACCTGGCTGGCTGCTGCCCCTAACCTGGAGGAGGCGACCTGGCTGGCAGCTGGAGGAGGTGACCTGGCTGGGTGCTGGAGGAGGTGACCTGGCTGGCTACTAGAGAAGGCGCAACCCTCTGCCACTGTCCTAGTGGAGGCGACATGGCTCTGTGCTGGAAGAGGCGACCTGGCTGGCTGCTGGAGGAGGTGACCTGGCTGGCTGCTGCCCCTAACCTGGAGGAGGCGACCTGGCTGGCAGCTGGAGGAGGTGACCTGGCTGGGTGCTGGAGGAGGTGACCTGGCTGGGCCCTGCCCCTAACCTGGAGGAGGCGATCTAGCTGGCTGCTGAAGGAGGTGACCTGGCTGGCCCCTGCCCCTGACCTGGGGGAGGCGACCTGGCTGGCTACTAGAGGAGGCGCAACCCTCTGCCTTTGTCCTAGTGGAGGCGACCTGGCTGGGTGCTGGAGGAGGCGACCTGGCCGGCTGCTGGAGGAGGTGACCTGGCTGGGTGCTGGAGGAGGTGACCTGGCTGGCTGCTGCCCCAAACCTGGGGGAGGCGAGCTGGCTGGGTGCTAAAGGAGGTGACCTGGCTGGGCCCTGCCCCTAACCTGGAGGAGGCGACCTGGACGACTGCTGGAGGAGGTAACCTGGCTGGCCCCTGCCCCTGACCTGGGGGAGGCGACCTGGCTGGCTACTAGAGGAGGCGCAACCCCCTGCCACTGTCCTAGTGGAGGCGACCTGGCTGGGTGCTGGAGGCCTCTGCTGGCTGACCTGGCCGGCCCCTGCCCCTAACCTGGGGGAGGCGAGCTGGCCGGCTGCTGGAGGGTGCGCAACCCCCTGCCCTTGACCTGGTGGAGGCGACCAGGCCGGCTGCTGGGGTGGCTGGGTGCTGGAGTGCTGGAGGAGGTGACCTGGCTGGCCCCTGCCCCTAACCTGGAGTGACCTGGCTGGATCCTGCCCCTGACCTGAAGGAGGCGACCTGGACGGCTGCTGGTGGATGTGACCTGACTGGATGCTGCCCCTAACCTGGAGGAGGCGACATGGCTGGCTGCTGGAGGAGGTGACATGGCTGGCCCCTGCCCGTAACCTGGAGGAGGCGACATGGCTGGCTGCTGGAGGAGGTGACCTGGCTGGCCCCTGCACCTGACCTGGGGGAGGCGACATGGCTGGGTGCTGGAAGAGGCGACCTGACTGGCTGCTGGAGGAGGTGACCTGTCTGGCTGCTGCCCCTAACCTGGAGGAGGCGACCTGGCTGGCAGCTGGAGGAGGTGACCTGGCTGGCTTCTGCCCCAAACCTGGGGGAGGCGAGCTGGCTGGGTGCTAAAGGAGGTGACCTGGCTGGGCCCTGCCCCTAACCTGGAGGAGGCGACCTGGACGACTGCTGGAGGAGGTAACCTGGCTGGCCCCTGCCCCTGACCTGGGGGAGGCGACCTGGCTGGCTACTAGAGGAGGCGCAACCCCCTGCCACTGTTCTAGTGGAGGCGACCTGACTGGGTGCTGGAGGAGGTGACCTGGCTGGCCCCTGCCCCTAACCTGGGGGAGGCGAGCTGGCCGGCTGCTGGAGGGTGCGCAACCCCCTGCCCTTGACCTGGTGGAGGCGACCAGGCCGGCTGCTGGGGTGGCTGGGTGCTGGAGTGCTGGAGGAGGTGACCTGGCTGGCCCCTGCCCCTAACCTGAAGTGACCTGGCTGGCTCCTGCCCCTGACCTGAAGGAGGCGACCTGGACGGCTGCTGGTGGAGGTGACCTGACTGGATGCTGCCCCTAACCTGGAGGAGGCGACATGGCTGGCTGCTGGAGGAGGTGACATGGCTGGCCCCTGCCCGTAACCTGGAGGAGGCGACATGGCTGGCTGCTGGAGGAGGTGACCTGGCTGGCCCCTGCACCTGACCTGGGGGAGGCGACATGGCTGGGTGCTGGAAGAGGCGACCTGACTGGCTGCTGGAGGAGGTGACCTGTCTGGCTGCTGCCCCTAACCTGGAGGAGGCGACCTGGCTGGCAGCTGGAGGAGGTGACCTGGCTGGGTGCTGGAGGAGGTGACCTGACTGGGCCCTGCCCCTAGTGGAGGAGACCTGGCTGGGTGCTGGAGGAGGCGACCTGGCTGGCTGCTGGAGGAGGTGACCTGGCTGGCCCCTGCCCCTGACCTGGGGGAGACGACCTGGCTGGCTACTAGAGGAGGCGCAACCCTCTGCCACTGTCCTAGTGGAGGCGACCTGGCAGGCTGCTGGAGGAGGTGACCTGGCTGGGTGCTGGAGGAGGTGACCTGACTGGGCCCTGCCCCTGACCTAGGGGAGGCGACCTGGCTGGCTACTAGAGGAGGCGAAACCCTCTGCCACTGTCCTAGTGGAGGCGACCTGGCTGGCTGCTGGAGGAGGTGACCTGGCTGGCTGCTGGAGGAGGTGACCTGGCTGGCCCCTGCCCCTTACCTGGGGGAGGCGACCTGGCTGGCTA
The DNA here is from genome assembly GCF_017639315.1 of Drosophila ananassae. Lineage (NCBI taxonomy): Eukaryota > Metazoa > Arthropoda > Insecta > Diptera > Drosophilidae > Drosophila > Drosophila ananassae. The sequence continues at coordinate 20,441,114 of NC_057931.1, forward strand.
CTAGAAGAGGCGCAACCCTCTGCCACTGTCCTAGTGGAGGCGACCTGGCTGGGTGGCTGGCCCCTGCCCCTGACCTGGGGGAGGCGACCTGGCTGGCTACTAGAGGAGGGGCAACCCTCTGCCACTGTCCTAGTAGAGGAGGCGACCTGGCTGGCTGCTGGATGAGGGGACCTGGCTGGCTCCTGCCCCTAACCTGGAGGAGGCGACCTGGCCGGCTGCAGGAGGAGGCGACCTGGCTGGGTGCTGGAGGAGGTTACATGGCTGGCCCCTGCCCGTAACCTGGAGGAGGCGACATGGCTGGCTGCTAGAGGAGGCGCAACCCTCTGCCACTGTCCTAGTGGAGGCGACCTGGCTGGGTGGCTGGCCCCTGCCCCTGCCCCTGACCTGGGGGAGGCGACCTTGCTGGCTACTACAGGAGGCGCAACCCTCTGCCACTGTCCTAGTGGAGGCGACCTGGCTGGGTGGCTGGCCCCTGCCCCTGACCTGGGGGAGGCGACCTGGCTGGCTACTAGAGGAGGGGCAACCCTCTGCCACTGTCCTAGTAGAGGAGGCGACCTGGCTGGCTGCTGGATGAGGGGACCTGGCTGGCTCCTGCCCCTAACCTGGAGGAGGCGACCTGGCCGGCTGCAGGAGGAGGCGACCTGGCTGGGTGCTGGAGGAGGTTACATGGCTGGCCCCTGCCCGTAACCTGGAGGAGGCGACATGGCTGGCTGCTAGAGGAGGCGCAACCCTCTGCCACTGTCCTAGTGGAGGCGACCTGGCTGGGTGGCTGGCCCCTGCCCCTGCCCCTGACCTGGGGGAGGCGACCTTGCTGGCTACTACAGGAGGCGCAACCCTCTGCCACTGTCCTAGTGGAGGCGACCTGGCTGGGTGGCTGGCCCCTTCCCCTGACCTGGGGGAGGCGACATGGCTGGGTGCTGGAAGAGGCGACCTGACTGGCTGCTGGAGGAGGTGACCGGTCTGGCTGCTGCCACTAACCTGGAGGAGGCGACCTGGCTGGGTGCTGGAGGCGGCGACCTGGCTGGCTGCTGGAGGAGGTGACCTGGCTGGCCCCTGCCCCTTACCAGGGGGAGGCGACCTGGCTGGCTACTAGAGGAGGCGCAACCCTCTGCCACTGTCCTAGTGGAGGCGACCTGGCTGGGTGGCTGGCCCCTGCCCCTGACCTGGGGGAGGCGACCTGGCTGGCTACTAGAGGAGGCGCAACCCTCTGCCACTGTCCTAGTGGAGGCGACCTGGCTGGGAGGAGGCGACCTGGCTGGCTGCTGGAGGAGGGGACCTGGCTGGCTCCTGCCCCTAACCTGGAGGATTCGACCTGGCCGGCTGCAGGAGGAGGTGACCTGGCTGGGTGCTGGAGGAGGTTACATGGCTGGCCCCTGCCCCTTACCTGGAGGAGGCGACATGGCTGGCTGCTAGAGGAGGCGCAACCCTCTGCCACTGTCCTAGTGGAGGCGACCTGGCTGGGTGCTGGAGGAGGTGACCTGGCTGGCTGCTGGAGGAGGTGACCTGGCTGGGTGCTGGAGGAGGTGACATGGCTGGCCCCTGCCCCTAACCTGGAGGTGGCGACTTGGCTGGCTGCTGGAGGAGGTGACCTGGCTGGCTGCTGCCCCTAACCTGGAGGAGGCGACCTGGATGGCCCCTGCCCCTGACCTGGGGGAGGCGACCTGGCTGGCTACTAGAGGAGGCGCAACCCTCTGCCACTGTCCTAGTGGAGGCGACATGGCTGGGTGCTGGGAGAGGCGACCTGGCTGGCCGCTGGAGGAGGTGACCTGGCTGGCTGCTGCCCCTAACCTGGGGGAGGCGAGCTGGCCGGCTGCTGGAGGGGGCGCAACCCCCTGCCCTTGACCTGGTGGAGGCGACCTGGCCGGCTGCTGGAGTGGCTGGGTGCTGGAGTGCTGGAGGAGGTGACCTGGCTGGCCCCTGCCCCTAACCTGGAGTGACCTGGCTGGCTGCTGCAGGAGGCGCAACCACCTGCCCCTGACCTGAAGGAGGCGACCTGGACGGTTGCTGGTGGAGGTGACCTGACTGGATGCTGCCTCTAACCTGGAGGAGGCGAAGTGGCCGACTGCTGAAGGAGGTGACCTGGCCGGCTGCTGGAGGAGGTGACCTGGCTGGGTGCTGGAGGAGGTGACCTGGCTGGCTGCTGCCCCTAACCTGGAGGAGGCGACCTGGCTGGCAGCTGGAGGAGGTGACCTGGCTGGGTGCTGGAGGAGGTGACCTGGCTGGCTGCTGCACCTAACCTGGAGGAGGCGACCTGGCTGGCAGCTGGAGGAGGTGACCTGGCTGGGTGCTGGAGGAGGTGACCTGGCTGGCTACTAGAGAAGGCGCAACCCTCTGCCACTGTCCTAGTGGAGGCGACATGGCTGGGTGCTGGAAGAGGCGACCTGGCTGGCTGGTGGAGGAGGTGACCTGGCTGGCTGCTGCCCCTAACCTGGAGGAGGCGACCTGGCTGGCAGCTGGATGAGGTGACCTGGCTGGGTGCTGGAGGAGGTGACCTGGCTGGCTACTAGAGAAGGCGCAACCCTCTGCCACTGTCCTAGTGGAGGCGACATGGCAGGGTGCTGGAAGAGGCGACATGGCTGGGTGCTGGAAGAGGCGACCTGGCTGGCTGCTGGAGGAGGTGACCTGGCTGGCTGCTGCTCCTAACCTGGAGGAGGCGACCTGGCTGGCAGCTGGAGGAGGTGACCTGGCTGGGTGCTGGAGGAGGTGACCTGGCTGGGCCCTGCCCCTAACCTGGAGGAGGCGACCTGGCCGGCTGCTGGAGGAGGTGTCCTGGCTGGGTGCTGGAGGAGGTGACATGGCTGGCCCCTGCCCCTAACCTGGAGGAGGCGACATGGCTGGCTGCTGGAGGAGGTGACCTGGCTGGCTGCTGCACCTAACCTGGAGGAGGCGACCTGGCTGGCAGCTGGAGGAGGTGACCTGGCTGGGTGCTGGAGGAGGTGACCTGGCTGGGTGCTGGAGGAGGTGACCTGGCTGGCTACTAGAGAAGGCGCAACCCTCTGCCACTATCCTAGTGGAGGCGACATGGCTGGGTGCTGGAAGAGGCGACCTGGCTGGCTGCTGGAGGAGGTGACCTGGCTGGCTGCTGCCCCTAACCTGGAGGAGGCGACATGGCTGGGTGCTGGAAGAGGCGACCTGGCTGGCTGCTGGAGGAGGTGACCTGGCTGGCTGCTGCCCCTAACCTGGAGGAGGCGACCTGGCTGGCAGCTGGAGGAGGTGACCTGGCTGGGTGCTGGAGGAGGTGACCTGGCTGGCTACTAGAGAAGGCGCAACCCTCTGCCACTGTCCTAGTGGAGGCGACATGGCTGGGTGCTGGAAGAGGCGACCTGGCTGGCTGCTGGAGGAGGTGACCTGGCTGGCTGCTGCCCCTAACCTGGAGGAGGCGACCTGGCTGGCAGCTGGAGGAGCTGACCTGGCTGGGTGCTGGAGGAGGTGACCTGGCTGGGCCCTGCCCCTAACCTGGAGGAGGCGACCTGGCCGGCTGCTGGAGGAGGTGACCTGGCTGGGTGCTGGAGGAGGTGACATGGCTGGCCCCTGCCTCTAACCTGGAGGAGGCGACATGGCTGGCTACTAGAGGAGGCGCAACCCCCTGCCACTGTCCTAGTGGAGGCGACCTGGCTGGGTGCTGGAGGCCTCTGCTGGCTGACCTGGCCGGCCCCTGCCCCTAACCTGGGGGAGGCGAGCTGGCCGGCTGCTGGAGGGTGCGCAACCCCCTGCCCTTGACCTGGTGGAGGCGACCAGGCCGGCTGCTGGGGTGGCTGGGTGCTGGAGTGCTGGAGGAGGTGACCTGGCTGGCCCCTGCCCCTAACCTGGAGTGACCTGGCTGGATCCTGCCCCTGACCTGAAGGAGGCGACCTGGACGGCTGCTGGTGGATGTGACCTGACTGGATGCTGCCCCTAACCTGGAGGAGGCGACATGGCTGGCTGCTGGAGGAGGTGACATGGCTGGCCCCTGCCCGTAACCTGGAGGAGGCGACATGGCTGGCTGCTGGAGGAGGTGACCTGGCTGGCCCCTGCACCTGACCTGGGGGAGGCGACATGGCTGGGTGCTGGAAGAGGCGACCTGACTGGCTGCTGGAGGAGGTGACCTGTCTGGCTGCTGCCCCTAACCTGGAGGAGGCGACCTGGCTGGCAGCTGGAGGAGGTGACCTGGCTGGCTTCTGCCCCAAACCTGGGGGAGGCGAGCTGGCTGGGTGCTAAAGGAGGTGACCTGGCTGGGCCCTGCCCCTAACCTGGAGGAGGCGACCTGGACGACTGCTGGAGGAGGTAACCTGGCTGGCCCCTGCCCCTGACCTGGGGGAGGCGACCTGGCTGGCTACTAGAGGAGGCGCAACCCCCTGCCACTGTTCTAGTGGAGGCGACCTGGCTGGGTGCTGGAGGAGGTGACCTGGCTGGCCCCTGCCCCTAACCTGGGGGAGGCGAGCTGGCCGGCTGCTGGAGGGTGCGCAACCCCCTGCCCTTGACCTGGTGGAGGCGACCAGGCCGGCTGCTGGGGTGGCTGGGTGCTGGAGTGCTGGAGGAGGTGACCTGGCTGGCCCCTGCCCCTAACCTGAAGTGACCTGGCTGGCTCCTGCCCCTGACCTGAAGGAGGCGACCTGGACGGCTGCTGGTGGAGGTGACCTGACTGGATGCTGCCCCTAACCTGGAGGAGGCGACATGGCTGGCTGCTGGAGGAGGTGACATGGCTGGCCCCTGCCCGTAACCTGGAGGAGGCGACATGGCTGGCTGCTGGAGGAGGTGACCTGGCTGGCCCCTGCACCTGACCTGGGGGAGGCGACATGGCTGGGTGCTGGAAGAGGCGACCTGACTGGCTGCTGGAGGAGGTGACCTGTCTGGCTGCTGCCCCTAACCTGGAGGAGGCGACCTGGCTGGCAGCTGGAGGAGGTGACCTGGCTGGGTGCTGGAGGAGGTGACCTGACTGGGCCCTGCCCCTAGTGGAGGAGACCTGGCTGGGTGCTGGAGGAGGCGACCTGGCTGGCTGCTGGAGGAGGTGACCTGGCTGGCCCCTGCCCCTGACCTGGGGGAGGCGACCTGGCTGGCTACTAGAGGAGGCGCAACCCTCTGCCACTGTCCTAGTGGAGGCGACCTGGCAGGCTGCTGGAGGAGGTGACCTGGCTGGGTGCTGGAGGAGGTGACCTGACTGGGCCCTGCCCCTGACCTAGGGGAGGCGACCTGGCTGGCTACTAGAGGAGGCGAAACCCTCTGCCACTGTCCTAGTGGAGGCGACCTGGCTGGCTGCTGGAGGAGGTGACCTGGCTGGCTGCTGGAGGAGGTGACCTGGCTGGCCCCTGCCCCTTACCTGGGGGAGGCGACCTGGCTGGCTACTAGAAGAGGCGCAACCCTCTGCCACTGTCCTAGTGGAGGCGACCTGGCTGGGTGGCTGGCCCCTGCCCCTGACCTGGGGGAGGCGACCTGGCTGGCTACTAGAGGAGGGGCAACCCTCTGCCACTGTCCTAGTAGAGGAGGCGACCTGGCTGGCTGCTGGATGAGGGGACCTGGCTGGCTCCTGCCCCTAACCTGGAGGAGGCGACCTGGCCGGCTGCAGGAGGAGGCGACCTGGCTGGGTGCTGGAGGAGGTTACATGGCTGGCCCCTGCCCGTAACCTGGAGGAGGCGACATGGCTGGCTGCTAGAGGAGGCGCAACCCTCTGCCACTGTCCTAGTGGAGGCGACCTGGCTGGGTGGCTGGCCCCTGCCCCTGCCCCTGACCTGGGGGAGGCGACCTTGCTGGCTACTACAGGAGGCGCAACCCTCTGCCACTGTCCTAGTGGAGGCGACCTGGCTGGGTGGCTGGCCCCTGCCCCTGACCTGGGGGAGGCGACCTGGCTGGCTACTAGAGGAGGGGCAACCCTCTGCCACTGTCCTAGTAGAGGAGGCGACCTGGCTGGCTGCTGGATGAGGGGACCTGGCTGGCTCCTGCCCCTAACCTGGAGGAGGCGACCTGGCCGGCTGCAGGAGGAGGCGACCTGGCTGGGTGCTGGAGGAGGTTACATGGCTGGCCCCTGCCCGTAACCTGGAGGAGGCGACATGGCTGGCTGCTAGAGGAGGCGCAACCCTCTGCCACTGTCCTAGTGGAGGCGACCTGGCTGGGTGGCTGGCCCCTGCCCCTGCCCCTGACCTGGGGGAGGCGACCTTGCTGGCTACTACAGGAGGCGCAACCCTCTGCCACTGTCCTAGTGGAGGCGACCTGGCTGGGTGGCTGGCCCCTTCCCCTGACCTGGGGGAGGCGACATGGCTGGGTGCTGGAAGAGGCGACCTGACTGGCTGCTGGAGGAGGTGACCGGTCTGGCTGCTGCCACTAACCTGGAGGAGGCGACCTGGCTGGGTGCTGGAGGCGGCGACCTGGCTGGCTGCTGGAGGAGGTGACCTGGCTGGCCCCTGCCCCTTACCAGGGGGAGGCGACCTGGCTGGCTACTAGAGGAGGCGCAACCCTCTGCCACTGTCCTAGTGGAGGCGACCTGGCTGGGTGGCTGGCCCCTGCCCCTGACCTGGGGGAGGCGACCTGGCTGGCTACTAGAGGAGGCGCAACCCTCTGCCACTGTCCTAGTGGAGGCGACCTGGCTGGGAGGAGGCGACCTGGCTGGCTGCTGGAGGAGGGGACCTGGCTGGCTCCTGCCCCTAACCTGGAGGATTCGACCTGGCCGGCTGCAGGAGGAGGTGACCTGGCTGGGTGCTGGAGGAGGTTACATGGCTGGCCCCTGCCCCTTACCTGGAGGAGGCGACATGGCTGGCTGCTAGAGGAGGCGCAACCCTCTGCCACTGTCCTAGTGGAGGCGACCTGGCTGGGTGCTGGAGGAGGTGACCTGGCTGGCTGCTGGAGGAGGTGACCTGGCTGGGTGCTGGAGGAGGTGACATGGCTGGCCCCTGCCCCTAACCTGGAGGTGGCGACTTGGCTGGCTGCTGGAGGAGGTGACCTGGCTGGCTGCTGCCCCTAACCTGGAGGAGGCGACCTGGATGGCCCCTGCCCCTGACCTGGGGGAGGCGACCTGGCTGGCTACTAGAGGAGGCGCAACCCTCTGCCACTGTCCTAGTGGAGGCGACATGGCTGGGTGCTGGGAGAGGCGACCTGGCTGGCCGCTGGAGGAGGTGACCTGGCTGGCTGCTGCCCCTAACCTGGGGGAGGCGAGCTGGCCGGCTGCTGGAGGGGGCGCAACCCCCTGCCCTTGACCTGGTGGAGGCGACCTGGCCGGCTGCTGGAGTGGCTGGGTGCTGGAGTGCTGGAGGAGGTGACCTGGCTGGCCCCTGCCCCTAACCTGGAGTGACCTGGCTGGCTGCTGCAGGAGGCGCAACCACCTGCCCCTGACCTGAAGGAGGCGACCTGGACGGCTGCTGGTGGAGGTGACCTGACTGGATGCTGCCTCTAACCTGGAGGAGGCGAAGTGGCCGACTGCTGAAGGAGGTGACCTGGCCGGCTGCTGGAGGAGGTGACCTGGCTGGGTGCTGGAGGAGGTGACCTGGCTGGCTGCTGCCCCTAACCTGGAGGAGGCGACCTGGCTGGCAGCTGGAGGAGGTGACCTGGCTGGGTGCTGGAGGAGGTGACCTGGCTGGCTGCTGCACCTAACCTGGAGGAGGCGACCTGGCTGGCAGCTGGAGGAGGTGACCTGGCTGGGTGCTGGAGGAGGTGACCTGGCTGGCTACTAGAGAAGGCGCAACCCTCTGCCACTGTCCTAGTGGAGGCGACATGGCTGGGTGCTGGAAGAGGCGACCAGGCTGGCTGGTGGAGGAGGTGACCTGGCTGGCTGCTGCCCCTAACCTGGAGGAGGCGACCTGGCTGGCAGCTGGATGAGGTGACCTGGCTGGGTGCTGGAGGAGGTGACCTGGCTGGCTACTAGAGAAGGCGCAACCCTCTGCCACTGTCCTAGTGGAGGCGACATGGCAGGGTGCTGGAAGAGGCGACATGGCTGGGTGCTGGAAGAGGCGACCTGGCTGGCTGCTGGAGGAGGTGACCTGGCTGGCTGCTGCTCCTAACCTGGAGGAGGCGACCTGGCTGGCAGCTGGAGGAGGTGACCTGGCTGGGTGCTGGAGGAGGTGACCTGGCTGGGCCCTGCCCCTAACCTGGAGGAGGCGACCTGGCCGGCTGCTGGAGGAGGTGTCCTGGCTGGGTGCTGGAGGAGGTGACATGGCTGGCCCCTGCCCCTAACCTGGAGGAGGCGACATGGCTGGCTGCTGGAGGAGGTGACCTGGCTGGCTGCTGCCCCTAACCTGGAGGAGGCGACCTGGCTGGCAGCTGGAGGAGGTGACCTGGCTGGGTGCTGGAGGAGGTGACCTGGCTGGGTGCTGGAGGAGGTGACCTGGCTGGCTACTAGAGAAGGCGCAACCCTCTGCCACTGTCCTAGTGGAGGCGACATGGCTGGGTGCTGGAAGAGGCGACCTGGCTGGCTGCTGGAGGAGGTGACCTGGCTGGCTGCTGCCCCTAACCTGGAGGAGGCGACATGGCTGGGTGCTGGAAGAGGCGACCTGGCTGGCTGCTGGAGGAGGTGACCTGGCTGGCTGCTGCCCCTAACCTGGAGGAGGCGACCTGGCTGGCAGCTGGAGGAGGTGACCTGGCTGGGTGCTGGAGGAGGTGACCTGGCTGGCTACTAGAGAAGGCGCAACCCTCTGCCACTGTCCTAGTGGAGGCGACATGGCTGGGTGCTGGAAGAGGCGACCTGGCTGGCTGCTGGAGGAGGTGACCTGGCTGGCTGCTGCCCCTAACCTGGAGGAGGCGACCTGGCTGGCAGCTGGAGGAGGTGACCTGGCTGGGTGCTGGAGGAGGTGACCTGGCTGGGCCCTGCCCCTAACCTGGAGGAGGCGACCTGGCCGGCTGCTGGAGGAGGTGACCTGGCTGGGTGCTGGAGGAGGTGACATGGCTGGCCCCTGCCTCTAACCTGGAGGAGGCGACATGGCTGGCTGCTGGAGGAGGTGACCTGGCTGGCTGCTGCACCTAACCTGGAGGAGGCGACCTGGCTGGCAGCTGGAGGAGGTGACCTGGCTGGGTGCTGGAGGAGGTGACCTGGCTGGCTACTAGAGAAGGCGCAACCCTCTGCCACTATCCTAGTGGAGGCGACATGGCTGGGTGCTGGAAGAGGCGACCTGGCTGGCTGCTGGAGGAGGTGACCTGGCTGGCTGCTGCCCCTAACCTGGAGGAGGCGACCTGGCTGGCAGCTGGAGGAGGTGACCTGGCTGGGTGCTGGAGGAGGTGACCTGGCTGGGCCCTGCCCCTAACCTGGAGGAGGCGATCTAGCTGGCTGCTGGAGGAGGTGACCTGGCTGGCCGCTGCCCCTGACCTGGGGGAGGCGACCTGGCTGGCTACTAGAGGAGGCGCAACCCTCTGCCTTTGTCCTAGTGGAGGCGACCTGGCTTGGTGCTGGAGGAGGCGACCTGGCTGGCTGCTGGAGGAGGTGACCTGGCTGGCCCCTTTCCCTGACCTGAGGGAGGCGACCTGGCCGGCTGCTGGAGGAGGTGACCTGGCTGGCCCCTGCCCCTGACCTTGGGGTGGCGACTTGGCTGGCTACTAGAGGAGGCGCAACCCTCTACCACTGACCTAGTGGAGGCGACCTGGCTGGGTGCTGAAGGAGGCAACCTGGCTGGCTGCTGGAGGAGGTGACCCGGCTGGCCCCTGCCCCAAACCTGGGGGAGGCGAGCTGGCTGGGTGCTAGAGGAGGTGACCTGGCTGGGCCCTGGCCCTAACCTGGAGGAGGCGACCTGGACGACTGCTGGAGGAGGTGACCTGGCTGGCCCCTTCCCCTGACCTCGGGGAGGCGACCTGGCTGGCTACTAGAGGAGGCGCAACCCTCTGCCTTTGTCCTAGTGGAGGCGACCTGGCTGGGTGCTGGAGGAGGCGACCTGGCTGGCTGCTGCCCCTAACCTGGAGGAGGCGACCTGGCTGGCAGCTGGAGGAGGTGACCTGGCTGGGTGCTGGAGGAGGTGACCTGGCTGGGCCCTGCCCCTAACCTGGAGGAGGCGATCTAGCTGGCTGCTGGAGGAGGTGACCTGGCTGGCCGCTGCCCCTGACCTGGGGGAGGCGACCTGGCTGGCTACTAGAGGAGGCGCAACCCTCTGCCTTTGTCCTAGTGGAGGCGACCTGGCTTGGTGCTGGAGGAGGCGACCTGGCTGGCTGCTGGAGGAGGTGACCTGGCTGGCCCCTTTCCCTGACCTGAGGGAGGCGACCTGGCCGGCTGCTGGAGGAGGTGACCTGGCTGGCCCCTGCCCCTGACCTTGGGGTGGCGACTTGGCTGGCTACTAGAGGAGGCGCAACCCTCTACCACTGACCTAGTGGAGGCGACCTGGCTGGGTGCTGAAGGAGGCAACCTGGCTGGCTGCTGGAGGAGGTGACCCGGCTGGCCCCTGCCCCAAACCTGGGGGAGGCGAGCTGGCTGGGTGCTAGAGGAGGTGACCTGGCTGGGCCCTGGCCCTAACCTGGAGGAGGCGACCTGGACGACTGCTGGAGGAGGTGACCTGGCTGGCCCCTTCCCCTGACCTCGGGGAGGCGACCTGGCTGGCTACTAGAGGAGGCGCAACCCTCTGCCTTTGTCCTAGTGGAGGCGACCTGGCTGGGTGCTGGAGGAGGCGACCTGGCTGGCTGCTGCCCCTAACCTGGAGGAGGCGACCTGGCTGGCAGCTGGAGGAGGTGACCTGGCTGGGTGCTGGAGGAGGTGACCTGGCTGGGCCCTGCCCCTAACCTGGAGGAGGCGACCTGGCCGGCTGCTGGAGGAGGTGACCTGGCTGGGTGCTGGAGGAGGTGACATGGCTGGCCCCTGCCTCTAACCTGGAGGAGGCGACATGGCTGGCTGCTGGAGGAGGTGACCTGGCTGGCTGCTGCACCTAACCTGGAGGAGGCGACCTGGCTGGCAGCTGGAGGAGGTGACCTGGCTGGGTGCTGGAGGAGGTGACCTGGCTGGCTACTAGAGAAGGCGCAACCCTCTGCCACTATCCTAGTGGAGGCGACATGGCTGGGTGCTGGAAGAGGCGACCTGGCTGGCTGCTGGAGGAGGTGACCTGGCTGGCTGCTGCCCCTAACCTGGAGGAGGCGACCTGGCTGGCAGCTGGAGGAGGTGACCTGGCTGGGTGCTGGAGGAGGTGACCTGGCTGGGCCCTGCCCCTAACCTGGAGGAGGCGATCTAGCTGGCTGCTGGAGGAGGTGACCTGGCTGGCCGCTGCCCCTGACCTGGGGGAGGCGACCTGGCTGGCTACTAGAGGAGGCGCAACCCTCTGCCTTTGTCCTAGTGGAGGCGACCTGGCTTGGTGCTGGAGGAGGCGACCTGGCTGGCTGCTGGAGGAGGTGACCTGGCTGGCCCCTTTCCCTGACCTGAGGGAGGCGACCTGGCCGGCTGCTGGAGGAGGTGACCTGGCTGGCCCCTGCCCCTGACCTTGGGGTGGCGACTTGGCTGGCTACTAGAGGAGGCGCAACCCTCTACCACTGACCTAGTGGAGGCGACCTGGCTGGGTGCTGAAGGAGGCAACCTGGCTGGCTGCTGGAGGAGGTGACCCGGCTGGCCCCTGCCCCAAACCTGGGGGAGGCGAGCTGGCTGGGTGCTAGAGGAGGTGACCTGGCTGGGCCCTGGCCCTAACCTGGAGGAGGCGACCTGGACGACTGCTGGAGGAGGTGACCTGGCTGGCCCCTTCCCCTGACCTCGGGGAGGCGACCTGGCTGGCTACTAGAGGAGGCGCAACCCTCTGCCTTTGTCCTAGTGGAGGCGACCTGGCTGGGTGCTGGAGGAGGCGACCTGGCTGGCTGCTGCCCCTAACCTGGAGGAGGCGACCTGGCTGGCAGCTGGAGGAGGTGACCTGGCTGGGTGCTGGAGGAGGTGACCTGGCTGGGCCCTGCCCCTAACCTGGAGGAGGCGATCTAGCTGGCTGCTGGAGGAGGTGACCTGGCTGGCCCCTGCCCCTGACCTGGGGGAGGCGACCTGGCTGGCTACTAGAGGAGGCGCAACCCTCTGCCTTTGTCCTAGTGGAGGCGACCTGGCTGGGTGCTGGAGGAGGCGACCTGGCTGGCTGCTGGAGGAGGTGACCTGGCTGGCCCCTGCCCCTGACCTGGGGGAGGCGACCTGGCCGGCTGCTGGAGGAGGTGACCTGGCTGGCCCCTGCCCCTGACCTTGGGGTGGCGACCTGGCTGGCTACTAGAGGAGGCGCAACCCTCTGCCTTTGTCCTAGTGGAGGCGACCTGGCTGGGTGCTGGAGGAGGCGACCTGGCTGGCTGCTGGAGGAGGTGACCTGGCTGGCCCCTGCCCCTGACCTGGGGGAGGCGACCTGGCCGGCTGCTGGAGGAGGTGACCTGGCTGGCCCCTGCCCCTGACCTTGGGGTGGCGACCTGGCTGGCTACTAGAGGAGGCGCAACCCTCTACCACTGACCTAGTGGAGGCGACCTGGCTGGGTGCTGTAGGAGGCAACCTGGCTGGCTGCTGGAGGAGGTGACCTGGCTGGCCCCTGCCCCAAACCTGGGGGAGGCGAGCTGGCTGGGTGCTAGAGGAGGTGACCTTGCTGGGCCCTGCCCCTAACCTGGAGGAGGCGACCTGGACGACTGCTGGAGGAGGTGACCTGGCTGGCCCCTTCCCCTGACCTCGGGGAGGCGACCTGGCTGGCTACTAGAGGAGGCGCAACCCCCTGCCACTGTCCTAGTGGAGGCGACCTTGCTGGGTGCTGGAGGAGGCGACCTGGCTGGCTGCTGGACGAGGTGACATGGCTGGCTGCTGCCCCTAACCTGGAGGAGGCGACCTGGCTGGCAGCTGGAGGAGGTGACCTGGCTGGCCCCTGCCCCTGACCTGGGGGAGGCGACCTGGCCGGCTGCTGGAGGAGGTGACCTGGCTGGCCCCTGCCCCTGACCTTGGGGTGGCGACCTGGCTGGCTACTAGAGGAGGCGCAACCCTCTACCACTGACCTAGTGGAGGCGACCTGGCTGGGTGCTGTAGGAGGCAACCTGGCTGGCTGCTGGAGGAGGTGACCTGGCTGGCCCCTGCCCCAAACCTGGGGGAGGCGAGCTGGCTGGGTGCTAGAGGAGGTGACCTTGCTGGGCACTGCCCCTAACCTGGAGGTGGCGACCTGGACGACTGCTGGAGGAGGTGACCTGGCTGGCCCCTTCCCCTGACCTCGGGGAGGCGACCTGGCTGGCTACTAGAGGAGGCGCAACCCCCTGCCACTGTCCTAGTGGAGGCGACCTTGCTGGGTGCTGGAGGAGGCGACCTGGCTGGCTGCTGGAGGAGGCGACCTGGCTGGCTGCTGGAGGAGGTGACTTGGCTGGCTCCTGCCCCTAACCTGGAGGAGGCGACCTGGACGGCTGCTGGAGGAGGTGACCTGACTGGATGCTGCCCCTAACCTGGAGGAGGCGAAGTGGCCGACTGCTGAAGGAGGTGACCTGGCCGGCTGCTGGAGGAGGTGACCTGGCTGGCAGCTGGAGGAGGTGACCTGGCTGGGTGCTGGAGGAGGTGACCTGGCTGGGCCCTGCCCCTAACCTGGAGGAGGCGATCTAGCTGGCTGCTGGAGGAGGTGACCTGGCTGGCCCCTGCCCCTGACCTGGGGGAGGCGACCTGGCTGGCTACTAGAGGAGGCGCAACCCTCTGCCTTTGTCCTAGTGGAGGCGACCTGGCTGGGTGCTGGAGGAGGCGACCTGGCTAGCTGCTGGAGGAGGTGACCTGGCTGGCCCCTGCCCCTGACCTGGGGGAGGCGACCTGGCCGGCTGCTGGAGGAGGTGACCTGGCTGGCCCCTGCCCCTGACCTTGGGGTGGCGACCTGGCTGGCTACTAGAGGAGGCGCAACCCTCTACCACTGACCTAGTGGAGGCGACCTGGCTGGGTGCTGTAGGAGGCAACCTGGCTGGCTGCTGGAGGAGGTGACCTGGCTGGCCCCTGCCCCAAACCTGGGGGAGGCGAGCTGGCTGGGTGCTAGAGGAGGTGACCTTGCTGGGCCCTGCCCCTAACCTGGAGGAGGCGACCTGGACGACTGCTGGAGGAGGTGACCTGGCTGGCCCCTTCCCCTGACCTCGGGGAGGCGACCTGGCTGGCTACTAGAGGAGGCGCAACCCCCTGCCACTGTCCTAGTGGAGGCGACCTTGCTGGGTGCTGGAGGAGGCGACCTGGCTGGCTGCTGGACGAGGTGACATGGCTGGCTGCTGCCCCTAACCTGGAGGAGGCGACCTGGCTGGCAGCTGGAGGAGGTGACCTGGCTGGCCCCTGCCCCTGACCTGGGGGAGGCGACCTGGCCGGCTGCTGGAGGAGGTGACCTGGCTGGCCCCTGCCCCTGACCTTGGGGTGGCGACCTGGCTGGCTACTAGAGGAGGCGCAACCCTCTACCACTGACCTAGTGGAGGCGACCTGGCTGGGTGCTGTAGGAGGCAACCTGGCTGGCTGCTGGAGGAGGTGACCTGGCTGGCCCCTGCCCCAAACCTGGGGGAGGCGAGCTGGCTGGGTGCTAGAGGAGGTGACCTTGCTGGGCACTGCCCCTAACCTGGAGGTGGCGACCTGGACGACTGCTGGAGGAGGTGACCTGGCTGGCCCCTTCCCCTGACCTCGGGGAGGCGACCTGGCTGGCTACTAGAGGAGGCGCAACCCCCTGCCACTGTCCTAGTGGAGGCGACCTTGCTGGGTGCTGGAGGAGGCGACCTGGCTGGCTGCTGGAGGAGGCGACCTGGCTGGCTGCTGGAGGAGGTGACTTGGCTGGCTCCTGCCCCTAACCTGGAGGAGGCGACCTGGACGGCTGCTGGAGGAGGTGACCTGACTGGATGCTGCCCCTAACCTGGAGGAGGCGAAGTGGCCGACTGCTGAAGGAGGTGACCTGGCCGGCTGCTGGAGGAGGTGACCTGGCTGGCAGCTGGAGGAGGTGACCTGGCTGGGTGCTGGAGGAGGTGACCTGGCTGGGCCCTGCCCCTAACCTGGAGGAGGCGATCTAGCTGGCTGCTGGAGGAGGTGACCTGGCTGGCCCCTGCCCCTGACCTGGGGGAGGCGACCTGGCTGGCTACTAGAGGAGGCGCAACCCTCTGCCTTTGTCCTAGTGGAGGCGACCTGGCTGGGTGCTGGAGGAGGCGACCTGGCTAGCTGCTGGAGGAGGTGACCTGGCTGGCCCCTGCCCCTGACCTGGGGGAGGCGACCTGGCCGGCTGCTGGAGGAGGTGACCTGGCTGGCCCCTGCCCCTGACCTTGGGGTGGCGACCTGGCTGGCTACTAGAGGAGGCGCAACCCTCTGCCTTTGTCCTAGTGGAGACGACCTGGCTGGGTGCTGGAGGAGGCGACCTGGCTGGCTGCTGGAGGAGGTGACCTGGCTGGCCCCTGCCCCTGACCTGGGGGAGGCGACCTGGCCGGCTGCTGGAGGAGGTTACATGGCTGGCCCCTGCCCCTAACCTGGAGGAGGCGACATGGCTGGCTGCTAGAGGAGGCGCAACCCTCTGCCACTGTCCTAGTGGAGGCGACCTGGCTGGGTGCTGAAGGAGGCAACCTGGCTGGCTGCTGGAGGAGGTGACCCGGCTGGCCCCTGCCCCAAACCTGGGGGAGGCGAGCTGGCTGGGTGCTAGAGGAGGTGACCTGGCTGGGCCCTGCCCCTGACCATGGGGTGGCGACCTGGCTGGCTACTAGAGGAGGCGCAACCCTCTGCCTTTGTCCTAGTGGAGGCGACCTGGCTGGGTGCTGGAGGAGGCGACCTGGCTGGCTGCTGGAGGAGGTGACCTGGCTGGCCCCTGCCCCTGACCTGGGGGAGGCGACCTGGCCGGCTGCTGGAGGAGGTGACCTGGCTGGCCCCTGCCCCTCTGCCTTTGTCCTAGTGGAGGCGACCTGGCTGGGTGCTGGAGGAGGCGACCTGGCTGGCTGCTGGAGGAGGTGACCTGGCTGGCCCCTGCCCCTGACCTGGGGGAGGCGACCTGGCCGGCTGCTGGAGGAGGTGACCTGGCTGGCCCCTGCCCCTGACCTTGGGGTGGCGACCTGGCTGGCTACTAGAGGACGCGCAACCCTCTACCACTGACCTAGTGGAGGCGACCTGGCTGGGTGCTGTAGGAGGCAACCTGGCTGGCTGCTGGAGGAGGTGACCTGGCTGGCCCCTGCCCCAAACCTGGGGGAGGCGAGCTGGCTGGGTGCTAGAGGAGGTGACCTTGCTGGGCCCTGCCCCTAACCTGGAGGAGGCGACCTGGACGACTGCTGGAGGAGGTGACCTGGCTGGCCCCTTCCCCTGACCTCGGGGAGGCGACCTGGCTGGCTACTAGAGGAGGCGCAACCCCTGCCACTGTCCTAGTGGAGACGACCTTGCTGGGTGCTGGAGGAGGCGACCTGGCTGGCTGCTGGACGAGGTGACATGGCTGGCTGCTGCCCCTAACCTGGAGGAGGCGACCTGGCTGGCTGCTGGAGGAGGCGACCTGGCTGGCTGCTGGAGGAGGTGACTTGGCTGGCTCCTGCCCCTAACCTGGAGGAGGCGACCTGGACGGCTGCTGGAGGAGGTGACCTGACTGGATGCTGCCCCTAACCTGGAGGAGGCGAAGTGGCCGACTGCTGAAGGAGGTGACCTGGCCGGCTGCTGGAGGAGGTGACCTGGCCGGCTGCTGGAGGAGGTGACCTGGCTGGGTGCTGGAGGAGGTTACATGGCTGGCCCCTGCCCCTAACCTGGAGGAGGCGACATGGCTGGCTGCTAGAGGAGGCGCAACCCTCTGCCACTGTCCTAGTGGAGGCGACCTGGCTGGGTGCTAGAGGAGGTGACCTGGCTGGCTGCTGGAGGAGGTGACCTGGCTGGCTGCTGCCCCTAACCTGGAGGAGGCGACTTGGCTGGCTGCTGGAGGAGGTGACCTGGCTGGCTGCTGCCCCTAACCTGGAGGAGGCGACTTGGCTGGCTGCTGGAGGAGGTGACCTGGCTGGCTGCTGCCCCTATCCTGGAGGAGGCGACCTGGCTGGGTGCTGGAGGAGGTGACCTGGCTGGCTGCTGGAGGAGGTGACCTGGCTGGCTGCTGGAGGAGGTGACCTGGCTGGGTGCTGGAGGAGGTGACATGGCTGGCCCCTGCCCCTAACCTGGAGGAGGCGACATGGCTGGCTGCTAGAGGAGGCGCAACCCTCTGCCACTGTCCTAGTGGAGGCGACCTTGCTAGGTGCTGGAGGAGGCGACCTGGCTGGCTGCTGGAGGAGGTGACTTGGCTGGCTCCTGCCCCTAACCTGGAGGAGGCGACCTGGACGGCTGCTGGAGGAGGTGACCTGACTGGATGCTGCCCCTAACCTGGAGGAGGCGAAGTGGCCGACTGCTGAAGGAGGTGACCTGGCTGGTTGCTGGAGGAGGTGACCTGGCTGGCTGCTGCCCCTAACCTGGAGGAGGCGACCTGGCTGGTTGCTGGAGGAGATGCAACCCCCTGCCACTGTCCTAGTGGAGGCGACCTGGCTGGCTGCTGGAGGAGGTGACTTGGCTGGCTCCTGCCCCTAACCTGGAGGAGGCGACCTGGACGGCTGCTGGAGGAGGTGACCTGACTGGATGCTGCCCCTAACCTGGAGGAGGCGAAGTGGCCGACTGCAGAAGGAGGTGACCTGGCTGGGTGCTGGAGGAGGTGACCTGGCTGGCTGCTGCCCCTAACCTGGAGGAGGCAACCTGGCTGGCAGCTGGAGGAGGTGACCTGGCTGGCCCCTGCCCCTGACCTGGGGGAGGCGACCTGGCTGGCTACTAGAGGAGGCGCAACCCTCTGCCACTGTCCTAGTGGAGGCGACCTTGCTAGGTGCTGGAGGAGGCGACCTGGCTGGCTCCTGCCCCTAACCTGGAGGAGGCGACCTGGACGGCTGCTGGAGGAGGTGACCTGACTGGATGCTGCCCCTAACCTGGAGGAGGCGAAGTGGCCGACTGCTGAAGGAGGTGACCTGGCTGGGTG
Organism: Drosophila ananassae; assembly: GCF_017639315.1. Classification (NCBI taxonomy): domain Eukaryota; kingdom Metazoa; phylum Arthropoda; class Insecta; order Diptera; family Drosophilidae; genus Drosophila; species Drosophila ananassae. The sequence goes on from NC_057931.1 coordinate 20,458,903, forward strand.
CTGGAGGAGGTTACCTGGCTGGCTGCTGCCCCTAACCTGGAGGAGGCGACCTGGCTGGCAGCTGGAGGAGGTGACCTGGCTGGCCCCTGCCCCAAACCTAGGTGGAGGCGAGCTGGCCGGCTGCTGGAGGGGGTGCAACCCCCTGCCCTTGACCTGGTGGAGGCGACCAGGCCGGCTGCTGGGGTGGCTGGGTGCTGGAGTGCTGGAGGAGGTGACCTGGCTGGCCCCTGGCGCAAGCACCTGCCCCTGACCTGAAGGAGGCGACCTGGACGGCTGCTGGTGGAGGTGACCTGACTGGATGCTGCCCCTAACCTGGAGGAGGCGAATTGGCCGACTGCTGAAGGAGGTGATCTGGCCGGCTGCTGGAGGAGGTGACCTGGCTGGGTGCTGGAGGAGGTGACATGGCTGGCCCCTGCCCCTAACCTGGAGGAGGCGACATGGCTGGCTGCTGGAGGAGGTGACCTGGCTGGCTGCTGCCCCTAACCTGGAGGAGGCGACCTGGCTGGCAGCTGGAGGAGGTTACCTGGCTGGCCCCTGCCCCTGACCTGGGGGAGGCGACCTGGCTGGCTACTAGAGGAGGCGCAACCCCCTGCCACTGTCCTAGTGGAGGCGACCTTGCTGGGTGCTGGAGGAGGCGACCTGGCTGGCTGCTGGACGAGGTGACCTGGCTGGCTGCTGCCCCTAACCTGGAGGAGGCGACCTGGCTGGCAGCTGGAGGAGGCGACCTGGCTGGCTGCTGGAGGAGGTGACTTGGCTGGCTCCTGCCCCTAACCTGGAGGAGGCGACCTGGACGGCTGCTGGAGGAGGTGACCTGACTGGATGCTGCCCCTAACCTGGAGGAGGCGAAATGGCCGACTGCTGAAGGAGGTGACCTGGCCGGCTGCTGGAAGAGGTGACCTGGCCGGCTGCTGGAGGAGGTGACCTGGCTTGGTGCTGGAGGAGGTGACCTGGCTGGTTGCTGGAGGAGATGCAACCCCCTGCCACTGTCCTAGTGGAGGCGACCTGGCTGGCTGCTGGAGGAGGTGACCTGGACGGCTGCTGGAGGAGGTGACCTGACTGGATGCTGCCCCTAACCTGAAGGAGGCGAAGTGGCCGACTGCTGAAGGAGGTGACCTGGCCGGCTGCTGGAGGAGGTGACCTGGCCGGCTTCTGGAGGAGTTGACCTGGCTGGGTGCTGGAGGAGGTGACCTGGCTGGCTGCTGCCCCTAACCTGGAGGGGGCGAAGTGGCCGACTGCTGAAGGAGGTGACCTGGCCGGCTGCTGGAGGAGGTGACCTGGCCGGCTGCTGGAGGAGGTGACCTGGCTGGGTGCTGGAGGAGGTGACCTGGCTGGCTGCTGCCCCTAACCTGGAGAAGGCGACCTGGCTGGTTGCTGGAGGAAATGCAACCCCCTGCCACTGTCCTAGTGGAGGCGACCTGGCTGGCTGCTGGAGGAGGTGACCTGGCTGGCCCCTGCTCCTAACCTGGAGGAGGCGACCTGGACGGCTGCTGGAGGAGGTGACCTGACTGGATGGTGCCCCTAACCTGGAGGAGGCAAAGTGGCCGACTGCTGAAGGAGGTGACCTGGCCGGCTGCTGGAGGAGGTGACCTGGCCGGCTGCTGGAGGAGGTGACCTGGCTGGGTGCTGGAGGAGGTGACCTGGCTGGCTGCTGCCCCTAACCTGGAGAAGGCGACCTGGCTGGTTGCTGGAGGAAATGCAACCCCCTGCCACTGTCCTAGTGGAGGCGACCTGGCTGGCTGCTGGAGGAGGTGACCTGGCTGGCCCCTGCTCCTAACCTGGAGGAGGCGACCTGGACGGCTGCTGGAGGAGGTGACCTAACTGGATGCTGCCCCTAACCTGGAGGAGGCGAAGTGGCCGACTGCTGAAGGAGGTGACCTGGCCGGCTGCTGGAGGAGGTGACCTGGCCGGCTGCTGGAGGAGGTGACCTGGCTGGGTGCTGGAGGAGGTGACCTGGCTGGCTGCTGCCCCTAACCTGGAGGAGGCGACCAGGCTGGCAGCTGGAGGAGGTGACCTGGCTGGCCCCTGCCCCAAACCTAGGGGAGGCGAGCTGGCCGGCTGCTGGAGGGGGCGCAACCCCCTGCCCTTGACCTGGTGAAGGCGACCAGGCCGGCTGCTGGGGTGGCTGGGTGCTGGAGTGCTGGAGAAAGTGACCTGGCTGGCCCCTGCCCCTAACCTGAAGGAGGCGACCTGGCTGGCTGCTGGAGGAGGGGACCTGGCTGGCTCCTGCCCCTAACCTGGAGGAGGCGACCTGGCCGGCTGCAGGAGGAGGTGACCTGGCTGGGTGCTGGAGGAGGCGACCTGGCTGGCTGTTGGAGGAGGGGACCTGGCTGGCTCCTGCCCCTAACCTGGAGGAGGCGACCTGGCCGGCTGCAGGAGGAGGCGACTTGTCTGGCTGCTGGACGAGGTGACCTGGCTGGCTGTTGCCCCTAACCTGGAGAAGGCGACCTGGCTGGTTGCTGGAGGAGATGCAACCCCCTGCCACTGTCCTAGTGGAGGCGACCTGGCTGGCTGCTGGAGGAGGTGACTTGGCTGGCTCCTGCCCCTAACCTGGAGGAGGCGACCTGGACGGCTGCTGGAGGAGGTGACCTGACTGGATGCTGCCCCTAACCTGGAGGAGGCGAAATGGCCGACTGCTGAAGGAGGTGACCTGGCCGGCTGCTGGAAGAGGTGACCTGGCCGGCTGCTGGAGGAGGTGACCTGGCTTGGTGCTGGAGGAGGTGACCTGGCTGGTTGCTGGAGGAGATGCAACCCCCTGCCACTGTCCTAGTGGAGGCGACCTGGCTGGCTGCTGGAGGAGGTGACCTGGACGGCTGCTGGAGGAGGTGACCTGACTGGATGCTGCCCCTAACCTGAAGGAGGCGAAGTGGCTGACAGCTGAAGGAGGTGACCTGGCCGGCTGCTGGAGGAGGTGACCTGGCCGGCTTCTGGAGGAGTTGACCTGGCTGGGTGCTGGAGGAGGTGACCTGGCTGGCTGCTGCCCCTAACCTGGAGGGGGCGAAGTGGCCGACTGCTGAAGGAGGTGACCTGGCCGGCTGCTGGAGGAGGTGACCTGGCCGGCTGCTGGAGGAGGTGACCTGGCTGGGTGCTGGAGGAGGTGACCTGGCTGGCTGCTGCCCCTTACCTGGAGAAGGCGACCTGGCTGGTTGCTGGAGGAAATGCAACCCCCTGCCACTGTCCTAGTGGAGGCGACCTGGCTGGCTGCTGGAGGAGGTGACCTGGCTGGCCCCTGCTCCTAACCTGGAGGAGGCGACCTGGACGGCTGCTGGAGGAGGTGACCTGACTGGATGGTGCCCCTAACCTGGAGGAGGCAAAGTGGCCGACTGCTGAAGGAGGTGACCTGGCCGGCTGCTGGAGGAGGTGACCTGGCCGGCTGCTGGAGGAGGTGACCTGGCTGGGTGCTGGAGGAGGTGACCTGGCTGGCTGCTGCCCCTAACCTGGAGAAGGCGACCTGGCTGGTTGCTGGAGGAAATGCAACCCCCTGCCACTGTCCTAGTGGAGGCGACCTGGCTGGCTGCTGGAGGAGGTGACCTGGACGGCTGCTGGAGGAGGTGACCTGACTGGATGCTGCCCCTAACCTGAAGGAGGCGAAGTGGCTGACTGCTGAAGGAGGTGACCTGGCCGGCTGCTGGAGGAGGTGACCTGGCCGGCTTCTGGAGGAGTTGACCTGGCTGGGTGCTGGAGGAGGTGACCTGGCTGGCTGCTGCCCCTAACCTGGAGGGGGCGAAGTGGCCGACTGCTGAAGGAGGTGACCTGGCCGGCTGCTGGAGGAGGTGACCTGGCCGGCTGCTGGAGGAGGTGACCTGGCTGGGTGCTGGAGGAGGTGACCTGGCTGGCTGCTGCCCCTAACCTGGAGAAGGCGACCTGGCTGGTTGCTGGAGGAAATGCAACCCCCTGCCACTGTCCTAGTGGAGGCGACCTGGCTGGCTGCTGGAGGAGGTGACCTGGCTGGCCCCTGCTCCTAACCTGGAGGAGGCGACCTGGACGGCTGCTGGAGGAGGTGACCTGACTGGATGGTGCCCCTAACCTGGAGGAGGCAAAGTGGCCGACTGCTGAAGGAGGTGACCTGGCCGGCTGCTGGAGGAGGTGACCTGGCTGGCTACTAGAGGAGGCGCAACCCTCTGCCTTTGTCCTAGTGGAGGCGACCTGGCTGGGTGCTGGAGGAGGCGACCTGGCTAGCTGCTGGAGGAGGTGACCTGGCTGGCCCCTGCCCCTGACCTGGGGGAGGCGACCTGGCCGGCTGCTGGAGGAGGTGACCTGGCTGGCCCCTGCCCCTGACCTTGGGGTGGCGACCTGGCTGGCTACTAGAGGAGGCGCAACCCTCTGCCTTTGTCCTAGTGGAGACGACCTGGCTGGGTGCTGGAGGAGGCGACCTGGCTGGCTGCTGGAGGAGGTGACCTGGCTGGCCCCTGCCCCTGACCTGGGGGAGGCGACCTGGCCGGCTGCTGGAGGAGGTTACATGGCTGGCCCCTGCCCCTAACCTGGAGGAGGCGACATGGCTGGCTGCTAGAGGAGGCGCAACCCTCTGCCACTGTCCTAGTGGAGGCGACCTGGCTGGGTGCTGAAGGAGGCAACCTGGCTGGCTGCTGGAGGAGGTGACCCGGCTGGCCCCTGCCCCAAACCTGGGGGAGGCGAGCTGGCTGGGTGCTAGAGGAGGTGACCTGGCTGGGCCCTGCCCCTGACCATGGGGTGGCGACCTGGCTGGCTACTAGAGGAGGCGCAACCCTCTGCCTTTGTCCTAGTGGAGGCGACCTGGCTGGGTGCTGGAGGAGGCGACCTGGCTGGCTGCTGGAGGAGGTGACCTGGCTGGCCCCTGCCCCTGACCTGGGGGAGGCGACCTGGCCGGCTGCTGGAGGAGGTGACCTGGCTGGCCCCTGCCCCTCTGCCTTTGTCCTAGTGGAGGCGACCTGGCTGGGTGCTGGAGGAGGCGACCTGGCTGGCTGCTGGAGGAGGTGACCTGGCTGGCCCCTGCCCCTGACCTGGGGGAGGCGACCTGGCCGGCTGCTGGAGGAGGTGACCTGGCTGGCCCCTGCCCCTGACCTTGGGGTGGCGACCTGGCTGGCTACTAGAGGACGCGCAACCCTCTACCACTGACCTAGTGGAGGCGACCTGGCTGGGTGCTGTAGGAGGCAACCTGGCTGGCTGCTGGAGGAGGTGACCTGGCTGGCCCCTGCCCCAAACCTGGGGGAGGCGAGCTGGCTGGGTGCTAGAGGAGGTGACCTTGCTGGGCCCTGCCCCTAACCTGGAGGAGGCGACCTGGACGACTGCTGGAGGAGGTGACCTGGCTGGCCCCTTCCCCTGACCTCGGGGAGGCGACCTGGCTGGCTACTAGAGGAGGCGCAACCCCTGCCACTGTCCTAGTGGAGACGACCTTGCTGGGTGCTGGAGGAGGCGACCTGGCTGGCTGCTGGACGAGGTGACATGGCTGGCTGCTGCCCCTAACCTGGAGGAGGCGACCTGGCTGGCTGCTGGAGGAGGCGACCTGGCTGGCTGCTGGAGGAGGTGACTTGGCTGGCTCCTGCCCCTAACCTGGAGGAGGCGACCTGGACGGCTGCTGGAGGAGGTGACCTGACTGGATGCTGCCCCTAACCTGGAGGAGGCGAAGTGGCCGACTGCTGAAGGAGGTGACCTGGCCGGCTGCTGGAGGAGGTGACCTGGCCGGCTGCTGGAGGAGGTGACCTGGCTGGGTGCTGGAGGAGGTTACATGGCTGGCCCCTGCCCCTAACCTGGAGGAGGCGACATGGCTGGCTGCTAGAGGAGGCGCAACCCTCTGCCACTGTCCTAGTGGAGGCGACCTGGCTGGGTGCTAGAGGAGGTGACCTGGCTGGCTGCTGGAGGAGGTGACCTGGCTGGCTGCTGCCCCTAACCTGGAGGAGGCGACTTGGCTGGCTGCTGGAGGAGGTGACCTGGCTGGCTGCTGCCCCTAACCTGGAGGAGGCGACTTGGCTGGCTGCTGGAGGAGGTGACCTGGCTGGCTGCTGCCCCTATCCTGGAGGAGGCGACCTGGCTGGGTGCTGGAGGAGGTGACCTGGCTGGGTGCTGGAGGAGGTGACCTGGCTGGCTGCTGGAGGAGGTGACCTGGCTGGGTGCTGGAGGAGGTGACATGGCTGGCCCCTGCCCCTAACCTGGAGGAGGCGACATGGCTGGCTGCTAGAGGAGGCGCAACCCTCTGCCACTGTCCTAGTGGAGGCGACCTTGCTAGGTGCTGGAGGAGGCGACCTGGCTGGCTGCTGGAGGAGGTGACTTGGCTGGCTCCTGCCCCTAACCTGGAGGAGGCGACCTGGACGGCTGCTGGAGGAGGTGACCTGACTGGATGCTGCCCCTAACCTGGAGGAGGCGAAGTGGCCGACTGCTGAAGGAGGTGACCTGGCTGGTTGCTGGAGGAGGTGACCTGGCTGGCTGCTGCCCCTAACCTGGAGGAGGCGACCTGGCTGGTTGCTGGAGGAGATGCAACCCCCTGCCACTGTCCTAGTGGAGGCGACCTGGCTGGCTGCTGGAGGAGGTGACTTGGCTGGCTCCTGCCCCTAACCTGGAGGAGGCGACCTGGACGGCTGCTGGAGGAGGTGACCTGACTGGATGCTGCCCCTAACCTGGAGGAGGCGAAGTGGCCGACTGCAGAAGGAGGTGACCTGGCTGGGTGCTGGAGGAGGTGACCTGGCTGGCTGCTGCCCCTAACCTGGAGGAGGCAACCTGGCTGGCAGCTGGAGGAGGTGACCTGGCTGGCCCCTGCCCCTGACCTGGGGGAGGCGACCTGGCTGGCTACTAGAGGAGGCGCAACCCTCTGCCACTGTCCTAGTGGAGGCGACCTTGCTAGGTGCTGGAGGAGGCGACCTGGCTGGCTCCTGCCCCTAACCTGGAGGAGGCGACCTGGACGGCTGCTGGAGGAGGTGACCTGACTGGATGCTGCCCCTAACCTGGAGGAGGCGAAGTGGCCGACTGCTGAAGGAGGTGACCTGGCTGGGTGCTGGAGGAGGTTACCTGGCTGGCTGCTGCCCCTAACCTGGAGGAGGCGACCTGGCTGGCAGCTGGAGGAGGTGACCTGGCTGGCCCCTGCCCCAAACCTAGGTGGAGGCGAGCTGGCCGGCTGCTGGAGGGGGTGCAACCCCCTGCCCTTGACCTGGTGGAGGCGACCAGGCCGGCTGCTGGGGTGGCTGGGTGCTGGAGTGCTGGAGGAGGTGACCTGGCTGGCCCCTGGCGCAAGCACCTGCCCCTGACCTGAAGGAGGCGACCTGGACGGCTGCTGGTGGAGGTGACCTGACTGGATGCTGCCCCTAACCTGGAGGAGGCGAATTGGCCGACTGCTGAAGGAGGTGATCTGGCCGGCTGCTGGAGGAGGTGACCTGGCTGGGTGCTGGAGGAGGTGACATGGCTGGCCCCTGCCCCTAACCTGGAGGAGGCGACATGGCTGGCTGCTGGAGGAGGTGACCTGGCTGGCTGCTGCCCCTAACCTGGAGGAGGCGACCTGGCTGGCAGCTGGAGGAGGTTACCTGGCTGGCCCCTGCCCCTGACCTGGGGGAGGCGACCTGGCTGGCTACTAGAGGAGGCGCAACCCCCTGCCACTGTCCTAGTGGAGGCGACCTTGCTGGGTGCTGGAGGAGGCGACCTGGCTGGCTGCTGGACGAGGTGACCTGGCTGGCTGCTGCCCCTAACCTGGAGGAGGCGACCTGGCTGGCAGCTGGAGGAGGCGACCTGGCTGGCTGCTGGAGGAGGTGACTTGGCTGGCTCCTGCCCCTAACCTGGAGGAGGCGACCTGGACGGCTGCTGGAGGAGGTGACCTGACTGGATGCTGCCCCTAACCTGGAGGAGGCGAAATGGCCGACTGCTGAAGGAGGTGACCTGGCCGGCTGCTGGAAGAGGTGACCTGGCCGGCTGCTGGAGGAGGTGACCTGGCTTGGTGCTGGAGGAGGTGACCTGGCTGGTTGCTGGAGGAGATGCAACCCCCTGCCACTGTCCTAGTGGAGGCGACCTGGCTGGCTGCTGGAGGAGGTGACCTGGACGGCTGCTGGAGGAGGTGACCTGACTGGATGCTGCCCCTAACCTGAAGGAGGCGAAGTGGCCGACTGCTGAAGGAGGTGACCTGGCCGGCTGCTGGAGGAGGTGACCTGGCCGGCTTCTGGAGGAGTTGACCTGGCTGGGTGCTGGAGGAGGTGACCTGGCTGGCTGCTGCCCCTAACCTGGAGGGGGCGAAGTGGCCGACTGCTGAAGGAGGTGACCTGGCCGGCTGCTGGAGGAGGTGACCTGGCCGGCTGCTGGAGGAGGTGACCTGGCTGGGTGCTGGAGGAGGTGACCTGGCTGGCTGCTGCCCCTAACCTGGAGAAGGCGACCTGGCTGGTTGCTGGAGGAAATGCAACCCCCTGCCACTGTCCTAGTGGAGGCGACCTGGCTGGCTGCTGGAGGAGGTGACCTGGCTGGCCCCTGCTCCTAACCTGGAGGAGGCGACCTGGACGGCTGCTGGAGGAGGTGACCTGACTGGATGGTGCCCCTAACCTGGAGGAGGCAAAGTGGCCGACTGCTGAAGGAGGTGACCTGGCCGGCTGCTGGAGGAGGTGACCTGGCCGGCTGCTGGAGGAGGTGACCTGGCTGGGTGCTGGAGGAGGTGACCTGGCTGGCTGCTGCCCCTAACCTGGAGAAGGCGACCTGGCTGGTTGCTGGAGGAAATGCAACCCCCTGCCACTGTCCTAGTGGAGGCGACCTGGCTGGCTGCTGGAGGAGGTGACCTGGCTGGCCCCTGCTCCTAACCTGGAGGAGGCGACCTGGACGGCTGCTGGAGGAGGTGACCTAACTGGATGCTGCCCCTAACCTGGAGGAGGCGAAGTGGCCGACTGCTGAAGGAGGTGACCTGGCCGGCTGCTGGAGGAGGTGACCTGGCCGGCTGCTGGAGGAGGTGACCTGGCTGGGTGCTGGAGGAGGTGACCTGGCTGGCTGCTGCCCCTAACCTGGAGGAGGCGACCAGGCTGGCAGCTGGAGGAGGTGACCTGGCTGGCCCCTGCCCCAAACCTAGGGGAGGCGAGCTGGCCGGCTGCTGGAGGGGGCGCAACCCCCTGCCCTTGACCTGGTGAAGGCGACCAGGCCGGCTGCTGGGGTGGCTGGGTGCTGGAGTGCTGGAGAAAGTGACCTGGCTGGCCCCTGCCCCTAACCTGAAGGAGGCGACCTGGCTGGCTGCTGGAGGAGGGGACCTGGCTGGCTCCTGCCCCTAACCTGGAGGAGGCGACCTGGCCGGCTGCAGGAGGAGGTGACCTGGCTGGGTGCTGGAGGAGGCGACCTGGCTGGCTGTTGGAGGAGGGGACCTGGCTGGCTCCTGCCCCTAACCTGGAGGAGGCGACCTGGCCGGCTGCAGGAGGAGGCGACTTGTCTGGCTGCTGGACGAGGTGACCTGGCTGGCTGTTGCCCCTAACCTGGAGAAGGCGACCTGGCTGGTTGCTGGAGGAGATGCAACCCCCTGCCACTGTCCTAGTGGAGGCGACCTGGCTGGCTGCTGGAGGAGGTGACTTGGCTGGCTCCTGCCCCTAACCTGGAGGAGGCGACCTGGACGGCTGCTGGAGGAGGTGACCTGACTGGATGCTGCCCCTAACCTGGAGGAGGCGAAATGGCCGACTGCTGAAGGAGGTGACCTGGCCGGCTGCTGGAAGAGGTGACCTGGCCGGCTGCTGGAGGAGGTGACCTGGCTTGGTGCTGGAGGAGGTGACCTGGCTGGTTGCTGGAGGAGATGCAACCCCCTGCCACTGTCCTAGTGGAGGCGACCTGGCTGGCTGCTGGAGGAGGTGACCTGGACGGCTGCTGGAGGAGGTGACCTGACTGGATGCTGCCCCTAACCTGAAGGAGGCGAAGTGGCTGACAGCTGAAGGAGGTGACCTGGCCGGCTGCTGGAGGAGGTGACCTGGCCGGCTTCTGGAGGAGTTGACCTGGCTGGGTGCTGGAGGAGGTGACCTGGCTGGCTGCTGCCCCTAACCTGGAGGGGGCGAAGTGGCCGACTGCTGAAGGAGGTGACCTGGCCGGCTGCTGGAGGAGGTGACCTGGCCGGCTGCTGGAGGAGGTGACCTGGCTGGGTGCTGGAGGAGGTGACCTGGCTGGCTGCTGCCCCTTACCTGGAGAAGGCGACCTGGCTGGTTGCTGGAGGAAATGCAACCCCCTGCCACTGTCCTAGTGGAGGCGACCTGGCTGGCTGCTGGAGGAGGTGACCTGGCTGGCCCCTGCTCCTAACCTGGAGGAGGCGACCTGGACGGCTGCTGGAGGAGGTGACCTGACTGAATGGTGCCCCTAACCTGGAGGAGGCAAAGTGGCCGACTGCTGAAGGAGGTGACCTGGCCGGCTGCTGGAGGAGGTGACCTGGCCGGCTGCTGGAGGAGGTGACCTGGCTGGGTGCTGGAGGAGGTGACCTGGCTGGCTGCTGCCCCTAACCTGGAGAAGGCGACCTGGCTGGTTGCTGGAGGAAATGCAACCCCCTGCCACTGTCCTAGTGGAGGCGACCTGGCTGGCTGCTGGAGGAGGTGACCTGGACGGCTGCTGGAGGAGGTGACCTGACTGGATGCTGCCCCTAACCTGAAGGAGGCGAAGTGGCTGACTGCTGAAGGAGGTGACCTGGCCGGCTGCTGGAGGAGGTGACCTGGCCGGCTTCTGGAGGAGTTGACCTGGCTGGGTGCTGGAGGAGGTGACCTGGCTGGCTGCTGCCCCTAACCTGGAGGGGGCGAAGTGGCCGACTGCTGAAGGAGGTGACCTGGCCGGCTGCTGGAGGAGGTGACCTGGCCGGCTGCTGGAGGAGGTGACCTGGCTGGGTGCTGGAGGAGGTGACCTGGCTGGCTGCTGCCCCTAACCTGGAGAAGGCGACCTGGCTGGTTGCTGGAGGAAATGCAACCCCCTGCCACTGTCCTAGTGGAGGCGACCTGGCTGGCTGCTGGAGGAGGTGACCTGGCTGGCCCCTGCTCCTAACCTGGAGGAGGCGACCTGGACGGCTGCTGGAGGAGGTGACCTGACTGGATGGTGCCCCTAACCTGGAGGAGGCAAAGTGGCCGACTGCTGAAGGAGGTGACCTGGCCGGCTGCTGGAGGAGGTGACCTGGCCGGCTGCTGGAGGAGGTGACCTGGCTGGGTGCTGGAGGAGGTGACCTGGCTGGCTGCTGCCCCTAACCTGGAGAAGGCGACCTGGCTGGTTGCTGGAGGAAATGCAACCCCCTGCCACTGTCCTAGTGGAGGCGACCTGGCTGGCTGCTGGAGGAGGTGACCTGGCCGGCTGCTGGAGGAGGTGACCTGGCCGGCTGCTGGAGGAGGTGACCTGGCTGGGTGCTGGAGGAGGTGACCTGGCTGGCTGCTGCCCCTAACCTGGAGAAGGCGACCTGGCTGGTTGCTGGAGGAAATGCAACCCCCTGCCACTGTCCTAGTGGAGGCGACCTGGCTGGCTGCTGGAGGAGGTGACCTGGCTGGCCCCTGCTCCTAACCTGGAGGAGGCGACCTGGACGGCTGCTGGAGGAGGTGACCTAACTGAATGCTGCCACTAACCTGGAGGAGGCGAAGTGGCCGACTGCTGAAGGAGGTGACCTGGCCGGCTGCTGGAGGAGGTGACCTGGCCGGCTGCTGGAGGAGGTGACCTGGCTGGGTGCTGGAGGAGGTGACCTGGCTGGCTGCTGCCCCTAACCTGGAGGAGGCGACCTGGCTGGCAGCTGGAGGAGGTGACCTGGCTGGCCCCTGCCCCAAACCTAGGGGAGGCGAGCTGGCCGGCTGCTGGAGGGGGCGCAACCCCCTGCCCTTGACCTGGTGAAGGCGACCAGGCCGGCTGCTGGGGTGGCTGGGTGCTGGAGTGCTGGAGAAAGTGACCTGGCTGGCCCCTGCCCCTAACCTGAAGGAGGCGACCTGGCTGGCTGCTGGAGGAGGGGACCTGGCTGGCTCCTGCCCCTAACCTGGAGGAGGCGACCTGGCCGGCTGCAGGAGGAGGTGACCTGGCTGGGTGCTGGAGGAGGCGACCTGGCTGGCTGTTGGAGGAGGGGACCTATCTGGCTCCTGCCCCTAACCTGGAGGAGGCGACCTGGCCGGCTGCAGGAGGAGGCGACTTGTCTGGCTGCTGGACGAGGTGACCTGGCTGGCTGTTGCCCCTAACCTGGAGAAGGCGACCTGGCTGGTTGCTGGAGGAGATGCAACCCCCTGCCACTGTCCTAGTGGAGGCGACCTGGCTGGCTGCTGGAGGAGGTGACTTGGCTGGCTCCTGCCCCTAACCTGGAGGAGGCGACCTGGACGGCTGCTGGAGGAGGTGACCTGACTGGATGCTGCCCCTAACCTGGAGGAGGCGAAATGGCCGACTGCTGAAGGAGGTGACCTGGCCGGCTGCTGGAAGAGGTGACCTGGCCGGCTGCTGGAGGAGGTGACCTGGCTTGGTGCTGGAGGAGGTGACCTGGCTGGTTGCTGGAGGAGATGCAACCCCCTGCCACTGTCCTAGTGGAGGCGACCTGGCTGGCTGCTGGAGGAGGTGACCTGGACGGCTGCTGGAGGAGGTGACCTGACTGGATGCTGCCCCTAACCTGAAGGAGGCGAAGTGGCTGACTGCTGAAGGAGGTGACCTGGCCGGCTGCTGGAGGAGGTGACCTGGCCGGCTTCTGGAGGAGGTGACCTGGCTGGGTGCTGGAGGAGGTGACCTGGCTGGCTGCTGCCCCTAACCTGGAGGAGGCGAATTGGCCGACTGCTGAAGGAGGTGATCTGGCCGGCTGCTGGAGGAGGTGACCTGGCCGGCTGCTGGAGGAGGTGACCTGGCTGGGTGCTGGAGGAGGTGACATGGCTGGCCCCTGCCCCTAACCTGGAGGAGGCGACATGGCTGGCTGCTGGAGGAGGTGACCTGGCTGGCTGCTGCCCCTAACCTGGAGGAGGCGACCTGGCTGGCAGCTGGAGGAGGTGACCTGGCTGGCCCCTGCCCCTGACCTGGGGGAGGCGACCTGGCTGGCTACTAGAGGAGGCGCAACCCCCTGCCACTGTCCTAGTGGAGGCGACCTTGCTGGGTGCTGGAGGAGGCGACCTGGCTGGCTGCTGGACGAGGTGACCTGGCTGGCTGCTGCCCCTAACCTGGAGGAGGCGACCTGGCTGGCAGCTGGAGGAGGCGACCTGGCTGGCTGCTGGAGGAGGTGACTTGGCTGGCTCCTGCCCCTAACCTGGAGGAGGCGACCTGGACGGCTGCTGGAGGAGGTGACCTGACTGGATGCTGCCCCTAACCTGGAGGAGGCGAAATGGAAGACTGCTGAAGGAGGTGACCTGGCCGGCTGCTGGAAGAGGTGACCTGGCCGGCTGCTGGAGGAGGTGACCTGGCTTGGTGCTGGAGGAGGTGACCTGGCTGGTTGCTGGAGGAGATGCAACCCCCTGCCACTGTCCTAGTGGAGGCGACCTGGCTGGCTGCTGGAGGAGGTGACCTGGACGGCTGCTGGAGGAGGTGACCTGACTGGATGCTGCCCCTAACCTGAAGGAGGCGAAGTGGCCGACTGCTGAAGGAGGTGACCTGGCCGGCTGCTGGAGGAGGTGACCTGGCCGGCTTCTGGAGGAGTTGACCTGGCTGGGTGCTGGAGGAGGTGACCTGGCTGGCTGCTGCCCCTAACCTGGAGGGGGCGAAGTGGCCGACTGCTGAAGGAGGTGACCTGGCCGGCTGCTGGAGGAGGTGACCTGGCCGGCTGCTGGAGGAGGTGACCTGGCTGGGTGCTGGAGGAGGTGACCTGGCTGGCTGCTGCCCCTAACCTGGAGAAGGCGACCTGGCTGGTTGCTGGAGGAAATGCAACCCCCTGCCACTGTCCTAGTGGAGGCGACCTGGCTGGCTGCTGGAGGAGGTGACCTGGCTGGCCCCTGCTCCTAACCTGGAGGAGGCGACCTGGACGGCTGCTGGAGGAGGTGACCTGACTGGATGGTGCCCCTAACCTGGAGGAGGCAAAGTGGCCGACTGCTGAAGGAGGTGACCTGGCCGGCTGCTGGAGGAGGTGACCTGGCCGGCTGCTGGAGGAGGTGACCTGGCTGGGTGCTGGAGGAGGTGACCTGGCTGGCTGCTGCCCCTAACCTGGAGAAGGCGACCTGGCTGGTTGCTGGAGGAAATGCAACCCCCTGCCACTGTCCTAGTGGAGGCGACCTGGCTGGCTGCTGGAGGAGGTGACCTGGCTGGCCCCTGCTCCTAACCTGGAGGAGGCGACCTGGACGGCTGCTGGAGGAGGTGACCTAACTGGATGCTGCCCCTAACCTGGAGGAGGCGAAGTGGCCGACTGCTGAAGGAGGTGACCTGGCCGGCTGCTGGAGGAGGTGACCTGGCCGGCTGCTGGAGGAGGTGACCTGGCTGGGTGCTGGAGGAGGTGACCTGGCTGGCTGCTGCCCCTAACCTGGAGGAGGCGACCAGGCTGGCAGCTGGAGGAGGTGACCTGGCTGGCCCCTGCCCCAAACCTAGGGGAGGCGAGCTGGCCGGCTGCTGGAGGGGGCGCAACCCCCTGCCCTTGACCTGGTGAAGGCGACCAGGCCGGCTGCTGGGGTGGCTGGGTGCTGGAGTGCTGGAGAAAGTGACCTGGCTGGCCCCTGCCCCTAACCTGAAGGAGGCGACCTGGCTGGCTGCTGGAGGAGGGGACCTGGCTGGCTCCTGCCCCTAACCTGGAGGAGGCGACCTGGCCGGCTGCAGGAGGAGGTGACCTGGCTGGGTGCTGGAGGAGGCGACCTGGCTGGCTGTTGGAGGAGGGGACCTGGCTGGCTCCTGCCCCTAACCTGGAGGAGGCGACCTGGCCGGCTGCAGGAGGAGGCGACTTGTCTGGCTGCTGGACGAGGTGACCTGGCTGGCTGTTGCCCCTAACCTGGAGAAGGCGACCTGGCTGGTTGCTGGAGGAGATGCAACCCCCTGCCACTGTCCTAGTGGAGGCGACCTGGCTGGCTGCTGGAGGAGGTGACTTGGCTGGCTCCTGCCCCTAACCTGGAGGAGGCGACCTGGACGGCTGCTGGAGGAGGTGACCTGACTGGATGCTGCCCCTAACCTGGAGGAGGCGAAATGGCCGACTGCTGAAGGAGGTGACCTGGCCGGCTGCTGGAAGAGGTGACCTGGCCGGCTGCTGGAGGAGGTGACCTGGCTTGGTGCTGGAGGAGGTGACCTGGCTGGTTGCTGGAGGAGATGCAACCCCCTGCCACTGTCCTAGTGGAGGCGACCTGGCTGGCTGCTGGAGGAGGTGACCTGGACGGCTGCTGGAGGAGGTGACCTGACTGGATGCTGCCCCTAACCTGAAGGAGGCGAAGTGGCTGACTGCTGAAGGAGGTGACCTGGCCGGCTGCTGGAGGAGGTGACCTGGCCGGCTTCTGGAGGAGGTGACCTGGCTGGGTGCTGGAGGAGGTGACCTGGCTGGCTGCTGCCCCTAACCTGGAGGAGGCGAATTGGCCGACTGCTGAAGGAGGTGATCTGGCCGGCTGCTGGAGGAGGTGACCTGGCCGGCTGCTGGAGGAGGTGACCTGGCTGGGTGCTGGAGGAGGTGACATGGCTGGCCCCTGCCCCTAACCTGGAGGAGGCGACATGGCTGGCTGCTGGAGGAGGTGACCTGGCTGGCTGCTGCCCCTAACCTGGAGGAGGCGACCTGGCTGGCAGCTGGAGGAGGTGACCTGGCTGGCCCCTGCCCCTGACCTGGGGGAGGCGACCTGGCTGGCTACTAGAGGAGGCGCAACCCCCTGCCACTGTCCTAGTGGAGGCGACCTTGCTGGGTGCTGGAGGAGGCGACCTGGCTGGCTGCTGGACGAGGTGACCTGGCTGGCTGCTGCCCCTAACCTGGAGGAGGCGACCTGGTTGGCAGCTGGAGGAGGCGACCTGGCTGGCTGCTGGAGGAGGTGACTTGGCTGGCTCCTGCCCCTAACCTGGAGGAGGCGACCTGGACGGCTGCTGGAGGAGGTGACCTGACTGGATGCTGCCCCTAACCTGGAGGAGGCGAAATGGAAGACTGCTGAAGGAGGTGACCTGGCCGGCTGCTGGAAGAGGTGACCTGGCCGGCTGCTGGAGGAGGTGACCTGGCTTGGTGCTGGAGGAGGTGACCTGGCTGGTTGCTGGAGGAGATGCAACCCCCTGCCACTGTCCTAGTGGAGGCGACCTGGCTGGCTGCTGGAGGAGGTGACCTGGACGGCTGCTGGAGGAGGTGACCTGACTGGATGCTGCCCCTAACCTGAAGGAGGCGAAGTGGCCGACTGCTGAAGGAGGTGACCTGGCCGGCTGCTGGAGGAGGTGACCTGGCCGGCTTCTGGAGGAGTTGACCTGGCTGGGTGCTGGAGGAGGTGACCTGGCTGGCTGCTGCCCCTAACCTGGAGGGGGCGAAGTGGCCGACTGCTGAAGGAGGTGACCTGGCCGGCTGCTGGAGGAGGTGACCTGGCCGGCTGCTGGAGGAGGTGACCTGGCTGGGTGCTGGAGGAGGTGACCTGGCTGGCTGCTGCCCCTAACCTGGAGAAGGCGACCTGGCTGGTTGCTGGAGGAAATGCAACCCCCTGCCACTGTCCTAGTGGAGGCGACCTGGCTGGCTGCTGGAGGAGGTGACCTGGCTGGCCCCTGCTCCTAACCTGGAGGAGGCGACCTGGACGGCTGCTGGAGGAGGTGACCTGACTGGATGGTGCCCCTAACCTGGAGGAGGCAAAGTGGCCGACTGCTGAAGGAGGTGACCTGGCCGGCTGCTGGAGGAGGTGACCTGGCCGGCTGCTGGAGGAGGTGACCTGGCTGGGTGCTGGAGGAGGTGACCTGGCTGGCTGCTGCCCCTAACCTGGAGAAGGCGACCTGGCTGGTTGCTGGAGGAAATGCAACCCCCTGCCACTGTCCTAGTGGAGGCGACCTGGCTGGCTGCTGGAGGAGGTGACCTGGCTGGCCCCTGCTCCTAAGCTGGAGGAGGCGACCTGGACGGCTGCTGGAGGAGGTGACCTAACTGGATGCTGCCCCTAACCTGGAGGAGGCGAAGTGGCCGACTGCTGAAGGAGGTGACCTGGCCGGCTGCTGGAGGAGGTGACCTGGCCGGCTGCTGGAGGAGGTGACCTGGCTGGGTGCTGGAGGAGGTGACCTGGCTGGCTGCTGCCCCTAACCTGGAGGAGGCGACCAGGCTGGCAGCTGGAGGAGGTGACCTGGCTGGCCCCTGCCCCAAACCTAGGGGAGGCGAGCTGGCCGGCTGCTGGAGGGGGCGCAACCCCCTGCCCTTGACCTGGTGAAGGCGACCAGGCCGGCTGCTGGGGTGGCTGGGTGCTGGAGTGCTGGAGAAAGTGACCTGGCTGGCCCCTGCCCCTAACCTGAAGGAGGCGACCTGGCTGGCTGCTGGAGGAGGGGACCTGGCTGGCTCCTGCCCCTAACCTGGAGGAGGCGACCTGGCCGGCTGCAGGAGGAGGTGACCTGGCTGGGTGCTGGAGGAGGCGACCTGGCTGGCTGTTGGAGGAGGGGACCTGGCTGGCTCCTGCCCCTAACCTGGAGGAGGCGACCTGGCCGGCTGCAGGAGGAGGCGACTTGTCTGGCTGCTGGACGAGGTGACCTGGCTGGCTGTTGCCCCTAACCTGGAGAAGGCGACCTGGCTGGTTGCTGGAGGAGATGCAACCCCCTGCCACTGTCCTAGTGGAGGCGACCTGGCTGGCTGCTGGAGGAGGTGACTTGGCTGGCTCCTGCCCCTAACCTGGAGGAGGCGACCTGGACGGCTGCTGGAGGAGGTGACCTGACTGGATGCTGCCCCTAACCTGGAGGAGGCGAAATGGCCGACTGCTGAAGGAGGTGACCTGGCCGGCTGCTGGAAGAGGTGACCTGGCCGGCTGCTGGAGGAGGTGACCTGGCTTGGTGCTGGAGGAGGTGACCTGGCTGGTTGCTGGAGGAGATGCAACCCCCTGCCACTGTCCTAGTGGAGGCGACCTGGCTGGCTGCTGGAGGAGGTGACCTGGACGGCTGCTGGAGGAGGTGACCTGACTGGATGCAGCCCCTAACCTGAAGGAGGCGAAGTGGCTGACTGCTGAAGGAGGTGACCTGGCCGGCTGCTGGAGGAGGTGACCTGGCCGGCTTCTGGAGGAGGTGACCTGGCTGGGTGCTGGAGGAGGTGACCTGGCTGGCTGCTGCCCCTAACCTGGAGGAGGCGAATTGGCCGACTGCTGAAGGAGGTGATCTGGCCGGCTGCTGGAGGAGGTGACCTGGCCGGCTGCTGGAGGAGGTGACCTGGCTGGGTGCTGGAGGAGGTGACATGGCTGGCCCCTGCCCCTAACCTGGAGGAGGCGACATGGCTGGCTGCTGGAGGAGGTGACCTGGCTGGCTGCTGCCCCTAACCTGGAGGAGGCGACCTGGCTGGCAGCTGGAGGAGGTGACCTGGCTGGCCCCTGCCCCTGACCTGGGGGAGGCGACCTGGCTGGCTACTAGAGGAGGCGCAACCCCCTGCCACTGTCCTAGTGGAGGCGACCTTGCTGGGTGCTGGAGGAGGCGACCTGGCTGGCTGCTGGACGAGGTGACCTGGCTGGCTGCTGCCCCTAACCTGGAGGAGGCGACCTGGCTGGCAGCTGGAGGAGGCGACCTGGCTGGCTGCTGGAGGAGGTGACTTGGCTGGCTCCTGCCCCTAACCTGGAGGAGGCGACCTGGACGGCTGCTGGAGGAGGTGACCTGACTGGATGCTGCCCCTAACCTGGAGGAGGCGAAATGGAAGACTGCTGAAGGAGGTGACCTGGCCGGCTGCTGGAAGAGGTGACCTGGCCGGCTGCTGGAGGAGGTGACCTGGCTTGGTGCTGGAGGAGGTGACCTGGCTGGTTGCTGGAGGAGATGCAACCCCCTGCCACTGTCCTAGTGGAGGCGACCTGGCTGGCTGCTGGAGGAGGTGACCTGGACGGCTGCTGGAGGAGGTGACCTGACTGGATGCTGCCCCTAACCTGAAGGAGGCGAAGTGGCTGACTGCTGAAGGAGGTGACCTGGCCGGCTGCTGGAGGAGGTGACCTGGCCGGCTTCTGGAGGAGTTGACCTGGCTGGGTGCTGGAGGAGGTGACCTGGCTGGCTGCTGCCCCTAACCTGGAGGGGGCGAAGTGGCCGACTGCTGAAGGAGGTGACCTGGCCGGCTGCTGGAGGAGGTGACCTGGCCGGCTGCTGGAGGAGGTGACCTGGCTGGGTGCTGGAGGAGGTGACCTGGCTGGCTGCTGCCCCTAACCTGGAGAAGGCGACCTGGCTGGTTGCTGGAGGAAATGCAACCCCCTGCCACTGTCCTAGTGGAGGCGACCTGGCTGGCTGCTGGAGGAGGTGACCTGGCTGGCCCCTGCTCCTAACCTGGAGGAGGCGACCTGGACGGCTGCTGGAGGAGGTGACCTGACTGGATGGTGCCCCTAACCTGGAGGAGGCAAAGTGGCCGACTGCTGAAGGAGGTGACCTGGCCGGCTGCTGGAGGAGGTGACCTGGCTGGGTGCTGGAGGAGGTGACCTGGCTGGCTGCTGCCCCTAACCTGGAGATGGCGACCTGGCTGGTTGCTGGAGGAAATGCAACCCCCTGCCACTGTCCTAGTGGAGGCGACCTGGCTGGCTGCTGGAGGAGGTGACCTGGCTGGCCCCTGCTCCTAACCTGGAGGAGGCGACCTGGACGGCTGCAGGAGGAGGTGACCTAACTGGATGCTGCCCCTAACCTGGAGGAGGCGAAGTGGCCGACTGCTGAAGGAGGTGACCTGGCCGGCTGCTGGAGGAGGTGACCTGGCCGACTGCTGGAGGAGGTGACCTGGCTGGGTGCTGGAGGAGGTGACCTGGCTGGCTGCTGCCCCTAACCTGGAGGAGGCGACCAGGCTGGCAGCTGGAGGAGGTGACCTGGCTGGCCCCTGCTCCAAACCTAGGGGAGGCGAGCTGGCCGGCTGCTGGAGGGGGCGCAACCCCCTGCCCTTGACCTGGTGGAGGCGACCAGGCCGGCTGCTGGGGTGGCTGGGTGCTGGAGTGCTGGAGAAAGTGACCTGGCTGGCCCCTGCCCCTAACCTGAAGGAGGCGACCTGGCTGGCTGCTGGAGGAGGGGACCTGGCTGGCTCCTGCCCCTAACCTGGAGGAGGCGACCTGGCCGGCTGCAGGAGGAGGTGACCTGGCTGGGTGCTGGAGAAGGCGACCTGGCTGGCAGTTGGAGGAGGGGACCTGGCTGGCTCCAGCCCCTAACCTGGAGGAGGCGACCTGGCCGGCTGCAGGAGGAGGCGACTTGGCTGGCTGCTGGACGAGGTGACCTGGCTGGCTGTTGCCCCTAACCTGGAGAAGGCGACCTGGCTGGTTGCTGGAGGAGATGCAACCCCCTGCCACTGTCCTAGTGGAGGCGACCTGGCTGGCTGCTGGAGGAGGTGACCTGTCTGGCCCCTGCTCTTAACCTGGAGGAGGCGACCTGGACGGCTGCTGGAGGAGGTGACCTGACTGGATGCTACCCCTAACCTGGAGGAGGCGAAGTGGCTGACTGCTGAAGGAGGTGACCTGGCCGGCTGCTGGAGGAGGTGACCTGGCTGGGTGCTGGAGGAGGTGACATGGCTGGCCCCTGCCCCTAACCTGGAGGAGGCGACATGGCTGGCTGCTGGAAGAGGTGACCTGGCTGGCTGCTGCCCCTAACCTGGAGGAGGCGACCTGGCTGGCAGCTGGAGGATGTGCCTGGAGGAGGTGACCTGGCTGGCTCCTGCCCCTGACCTGGGGGAGGCGACCTGGCTGGCTACTAGAGGAGGCGCAACCCCCTGCCACTGTCCTAGTGGAGGCGACCTTGCTGGGTGCTGGAGGAGGCGACCTGGCTGGCTGCTGGACGAGGTGACCTGGCTGGCTGCTGCCCCTAACCTGGAGGAGGCGACCTGGCTGGCAGCTGGAGGAGGCGACCTTGCTGGGTGCTGGAGGAGGCGACTTGGCTGGCTGCTGGAGGAGGTGACCTGGCTGGCCCCTGCCCCTGACCTGGGGGATGCGACCTGGCTTGCTACTAGAGGAGGCGCAACCCTCTGCCACTGTCCTAGTGGAGGCGACCTGGCTGGGAGGAGGCGACCTGGCAGGCAGCTGGAGGAGGGGACCTGGCTGGCTCCTGCTCCTAACCTGGAGGAGGCGACTTGGCTGGCTGCTGGAGGAGGTGACCTGGCTGGCTGCTGCCCCTAACCTGGAGGAGGCGACCTGGCTGGCAGCTGAAGGAGGTGACCTGGCTGGCCCCTGCCCCTCACCTGGGGGAGGCGACCTGGCTGGCTACTAGAGGAGGCGCAACCCTCTGCCACTGTCCTAGTGGAGGCGACCTTGCTGGGTGCTGGCTGGCTGCTGGAGGAGGTGACTTGGCTGGCTCCTGCCCCTAACCTGGAGGAGGCGACCTGGACGGCTGCTGGTGGAGGTGACCTGACTGGATGCTGCCCCTAACCTGGAGGAAGCGAAGTGGCCGACTGCTGAAGGAGGTGACCTGGCCGGCTGCTGGAGGAGGTGACCTGGCCGGCTGCTGGAGGAGGTGACCTGGCCGGCTGCTGGAGGAGGTGACCTGGCTGGGTGCTGGAGGAGGTGACCTGGCTGGCTGCTGCCCCTAACCTGGAGGAGGCGACCTGGCTGGCAGCTGGAGGAGGTGACCTGGCTGGCCCCTGCCCCAAACCAAGGGGAGGCGAGCTGGCCGGCTGCTGGAGGGGGCGCAACCCCCTGCCCTTGACCTGGTGGAGGCTGCTGGGGTGGCTGGGTGCTGGAGTGCTGGAGGAGGTGACCTGGCTGGCCCCTGCCCCTGACCTGGGGGAGGCGACATGGCTGGGTGCTGGAAGAGGCGACCTGACTGGCTGCTGGAGGAGGTGACCTGTCTGGCTGCTGCCCCTAACCTGGAGGAGGCGACCTGGCTGGCAGCTGGAGGAGGTGACCTGGCTGGGTCCTAGGGGAGGCGACCTGGCTGGCTACTACCCTCTGCCACTGTCCCTAGTGGAGGCGACCTTCTTGGTGCTGGAGGAGGCGACCTGGCTGGCTGCTGGAGGAGGTGACTTGGCTGGCCCCTGCCCCTAACCTGGAGAAGGCGACATGGCTGGCTGCTGGAGGAGGTGACCTGGCTGGCTGCTGGAGGAGGTGACCTGGCTGTGTGCTGGAGGAGGTGACATGGCTGGCTCCTGCCCCTATCCTGGAGGAGGCGACCTGGACGGCTGCTGGAGGAGGTGACCTGACTGGATGCTGCCCCTAACCTGGAGGAGGCGACTTGGCTGGCTGCTGGAGGAAGTGACATGGCTGGCCCCTGCCCCCAACCTGGAGGAGGCGACATGGCTGGCTGCTGGAGGAGGTGACCTGGCTGGCTGCTGCCCCTTACCTGGAGGAGGCGACCTGGCTGGCAGCTGGAGGAGGTGACCTGGCTGGCCCCTGCCCCTGACCTGGTTGAGGCGACCTGGCTGGCTACTAGAGGAGGCGCAACCCTCTGCCTTGGTCCTAGTGGAGGCGACCTGGCTGGGTGCTGGAGGAGGCGACCTGGCTGGCTGCTGGAGGAGGTGACCTGGCTGGTCCCTGCCCCTAACCTGGGGGAGGCGAGCTGTCCGGCTGCTGGAAGGGGCGCAACCCCCTGCCACTGTCCTAGTGGAGGCGACCTGGCTGGGTGCGGGAGGAGGCGACCTGGCTGGCTGCTGGAGAAGGTGACCTGGCTGGCTCCTGCCCCTAACCTGGAGGAGGCGACCTGGCTGGCAGCTGGAGGAGGTGACCTGGCTGGCCCCTGCCCCTGACCTGGGGGAGGAGACCTGGCTGGCTACTAGAGGAGCCGCAACCCTCTGCCACTGAACTAGTGGAGGCGACCTGGCTGGGTGCTGGAGGAGGCGACCTGGCTGGCTGCTGGAGGAGGTGACCTGGCTGGCTCCTGCCCCTAACCTGGAGGAGGTGACCTGGCTGGGTGCTGGAGGAGGTGACATGGCTGGCCCCTGCCCCTAACCTGGAGGAGGCGACATGGCTGGCTGCTGGAGGAGGTGACCTGGCTGGCTGCTGCCCCTAACCTGGAGGAGGCGACCTGGCTGGCAGCTGGAGGAGGTGACCTGGCTGGCCCCTGCCCCTGACCTGGGGGAGGCGACCTGGCTGGCTACTAGAGGAGGCGCAACCCCCTGCCACTGTCCTAGTGGAGGCGACCTTGCTGGGTGCTGGAGGAGGCGACCTGGCTGGCTGCTGGACGAGGTGACCTGGCTGGCTGCTGCCCCTAACCTGGAGGAGGCGACCTGGCTGGCAGCTGGAGGAGGCGACCTGGCTGGCTGCTGGAGGAGGTGACTTGGCTGGCTCCTGCCCCTAACCTGGAGGAGGCGACCTGGACGGCTGCTGGAGGAGGTGACCTGACTGGATGCTGCCCCTAACCTGGAGGAGGCGAAATGGAAGACTGCTGAAGGAGGTGACCTGGCCGGCTGCTGGAAGAGGTGACCTGGCCGGCTGCTGGAGGAGGTGACCTGGCTTGGTGCTGGAGGAGGTGACCTGGCTGGTTGCTGGAGGAGATGCAACCCCCTGCCACTGTCCTAGTGGAGGCGACCTGGCTGGCTGCTGGAGGAGGTGACCTGGACGGCTGCTGGAGGAGGTGACCTGACTGGATGCTGCCCCTAACCTGAAGGAGGCGAAGTGGCTGACTGCTGAAGGAGGTGACCTGGCCGGCTGCTGGAGGAGGTGACCTGGCCGGCTTCTGGAGGAGTTGACCTGGCTGGGTGCTGGAGGAGGTGACCTGGCTGGCTGCTGCCCCTAACCTGGAGGGGGCGAAGTGGCCGACTGCTGAAGGAGGTGACCTGGCCGGCTGCTGGAGGAGGTGACCTGGCCGGCTGCTGGAGGAGGTGACCTGGCTGGGTGCTGGAGGAGGTGACCTGGCTGGCTGCTGCCCCTAACCTGGAGAAGGCGACCTGGCTGGTTGCTGGAGGAAATGCAACCCCCTGCCACTGTCCTAGTGGAGGCGACCTGGCTGGCTGCTGGAGGAGGTGACCTGGCTGGCCCCTGCTCCTAACCTGGAGGAGGCGACCTGGACGGCTGCTGGAGGAGGTGACCTGACTGGATGGTGCCCCTAACCTGGAGGAGGCAAAGTGGCCGACTGCTGAAGGAGGTGACCTGGCCGGCTGCTGGAGGAGGTGACCTGGCTGGGTGCTGGAGGAGGTGACCTGGCTGGCTGCTGCCCCTAACCTGGAGATGGCGACCTGGCTGGTTGCTGGAGGAAATGCAACCCCCTGCCACTGTCCTAGTGGAGGCGACCTGGCTGGCTGCTGGAGGAGGTGACCTGGCTGGCCCCTGCTCCTAACCTGGAGGAGGCGACCTGGACGGCTGCAGGAGGAGGTGACCTAACTGGATGCTGCCCCTAACCTGGAGGAGGCGAAGTGGCCGACTGCTGAAGGAGGTGACCTGGCCGGCTGCTGGAGGAGGTGACCTGGCCGACTGCTGGAGGAGGTGACCTGGCTGGGTGCTGGAGGAGGTGACCTGGCTGGCTGCTGCCCCTAACCTGGAGGAGGCGACCAGGCTGGCAGCTGGAGGAGGTGACCTGGCTGGCCCCTGCTCCAAACCTAGGGGAGGCGAGCTGGCCGGCTGCTGGAGGGGGCGCAACCCCCTGCCCTTGACCTGGTGGAGGCGACCAGGCCGGCTGCTGGGGTGGCTGGGTGCTGGAGTGCTGGAGAAAGTGACCTGGCTGGCCCCTGCCCCTAACCTGAAGGAGGCGACCTGGCTGGCTGCTGGAGGAGGGGACCTGGCTGGCTCCTGCCCCTAACCTGGAGGAGGCGACCTGGCCGGCTGCAGGAGGAGGTGACCTGGCTGGGTGCTGGAGAAGGCGACCTGGCTGGCAGTTGGAGGAGGGGACCTGGCTGGCTCCAGCCCCTAACCTGGAGGAGGCGACCTGGCCGGCTGCAGGAGGAGGCGACTTGGCTGGCTGCTGGACGAGGTGACCTGGCTGGCTGTTGCCCCTAACCTGGAGAAGGCGACCTGGCTGGTTGCTGGAGGAGATGCAACCCCCTGCCACTGTCCTAGTGGAGGCGACCTGGCTGGCTGCTGGAGGAGGTGACCTGTCTGGCCCCTGCTCTTAACCTGGAGGAGGCGACCTGGACGGCTGCTGGAGGAGGTGACCTGACTGGATGCTACCCCTAACCTGGAGGAGGCGAAGTGGCTGACTGCTGAAGGAGGTGACCTGGCCGGCTGCTGGAGGAGGTGACCTGGCTGGGTGCTGGAGGAGGTGACATGGCTGGCCCCTGCCCCTAACCTGGAGGAGGCGACATGGCTGGCTGCTGGAAGAGGTGACCTGGCTGGCTGCTGCCCCTAACCTGGAGGAGGCGACCTGGCTGGCAGCTGGAGGATGTGCCTGGAGGAGGTGACCTGGCTGGCTCCTGCCCCTGACCTGGGGGAGGCGACCTGGCTGGCTACTAGAGGAGGCGCAACCCCCTGCCACTGTCCTAGTGGAGGCGACCTTGCTGGGTGCTGGAGGAGGCGACCTGGCTGGCTGCTGGACGAGGTGACCTGGCTGGCTGCTGCCCCTAACCTGGAGGAGGCGACCTGGCTGGCAGCTGGAGGAGGCGACCTTGCTGGGTGCTGGAGGAGGCGACTTGGCTGGCTGCTGGAGGAGGTGACCTGGCTGGCCCCTGCCCCTGACCTGGGGGATGCGACCTGGCTTGCTACTAGAGGAGGCGCAACCCTCTGCCACTGTCCTAGTGGAGGCGACCTGGCTGGGAGGAGGCGACCTGGCAGGCAGCTGGAGGAGGGGACCTGGCTGGCTCCTGCTCCTAACCTGGAGGAGGCGACTTGGCTGGCTGCTGGAGGAGGTGACCTGGCTGGCTGCTGCCCCTAACCTGGAGGAGGCGACCTGGCTGGCAGCTGAAGGAGGTGACCTGGCTGGCCCCTGCCCCTCACCTGGGGGAGGCGACCTGGCTGGCTACTAGAGGAGGCGCAACCCTCTGCCACTGTCCTAGTGGAGGCGACCTTGCTGGGTGCTGGCTGGCTGCTGGAGGAGGTGACTTGGCTGGCTCCTGCCCCTAACCTGGAGGAGGCGACCTGGACGGCTGCTGGTGGAGGTGACCTGACTGGATGCTGCCCCTAACCTGGAGGAAGCGAAGTGGCCGACTGCTGAAGGAGGTGACCTGGCCGGCTGCTGGAGGAGGTGACCTGGCCGGCTGCTGGAGGAGGTGACCTGGCCGGCTGCTGGAGGAGGTGACCTGGCTGGGTGCTGGAGGAGGTGACCTGGCTGGCTGCTGCCCCTAACCTGGAGGAGGCGACCTGGCTGGCAGCTGGAGGAGGTGACCTGGCTGGCCCCTGCCCCAAACCAAGGGGAGGCGAGCTGGCCGGCTGCTGGAGGGGGCGCAACCCCCTGCCCTTGACCTGGTGGAGGCTGCTGGGGTGGCTGGGTGCTGGAGTGCTGGAGGAGGTGACCTGGCTGGCCCCTGCCCCTGACCTGGGGGAGGCGACATGGCTGGGTGCTGGAAGAGGCGACCTGACTGGCTGCTGGAGGAGGTGACCTGTCTGGCTGCTGCCCCTAACCTGGAGGAGGCGACCTGGCTGGCAGCTGGAGGAGGTGACCTGGCTGGGTCCTAGGGGAGGCGACCTGGCTGGCTACTACCCTCTGCCACTGTCCCTAGTGGAGGCGACCTTCTTGGTGCTGGAGGAGGCGACCTGGCTGGCTGCTGGAGGAGGTGACTTGGCTGGCCCCTGCCCCTAACCTGGAGAAGGCGACATGGCTGGCTGCTGGAGGAGGTGACCTGGCTGGCTGCTGGAGGAGGTGACCTGGCTGTGTGCTGGAGGAGGTGACATGGCTGGCTCCTGCCCCTATCCTGGAGGAGGCGACCTGGACGGCTGCTGGAGGAGGTGACCTGACTGGATGCTGCCCCTAACCTGGAGGAGGCGACTTGGCTGGCTGCTGGAGGAAGTGACATGGCTGGCCCCTGCCCCCAACCTGGAGGAGGCGACATGGCTGGCTGCTGGAGGAGGTGACCTGGCTGGCTGCTGCCCCTTACCTGGAGGAGGCGACCTGGCTGGCAGCTGGAGGAGGTGACCTGGCTGGCCCCTGCCCCTGACCTGGTTGAGGCGACCTGGCTGGCTACTAGAGGAGGCGCAACCCTCTGCCTTGGTCCTAGTGGAGGCGACCTGGCTGGGTGCTGGAGGAGGCGACCTGGCTGGCTGCTGGAGGAGGTGACCTGGCTGGTCCCTGCCCCTAACCTGGGGGAGGCGAGCTGTCCGGCTGCTGGAAGGGGCGCAACCCCCTGCCACTGTCCTAGTGGAGGCGACCTGGCTGGGTGCGGGAGGAGGCGACCTGGCTGGCTGCTGGAGAAGGTGACCTGGCTGGCTCCTGCCCCTAACCTGGAGGAGGCGACCTGGCTGGCAGCTGGAGGAGGTGACCTGGCTGGCCCCTGCCCCTGACCTGGGGGAGGAGACCTGGCTGGCTACTAGAGGAGCCGCAACCCTCTGCCACTGAACTAGTGGAGGCGACCTGGCTGGGTGCTGGAGGAGGCGACCTGGCTGGCTGCTGGAGGAGGTGACCTGGCTGGCTCCTGCCCCTAACCTGGAGGAGGTGACCTGGCCGGCTGCTGGAGGAGGTGACCTGGCTAGCCCCTGCCCCTAACCTGGAGGAGGCGACCTGGCTGGCAGCTGGATGAGGTGACCTGGCTGGCAGCTGGAGGAGGTGACCTGGCTGGCTTCTGCCCCTAACCTGGAGGAGGCGACCTGGCTGGCCGCTGGAGGAGGTGACCTTGCTGGCTGCTGCCCCTAACCTGGAGGAGGCGACCTGGCTGGCTACTAGAGGAGGCGCAACCCCCTGCCACTGTCCTAGTGGAGGCGACCTGGCTGGGTGCTGGAGGAGGCGACCTGGCTGGCTGCTGGAGGAGGTGACCTGGCTGGTCCCTGCCCCTAACCTGGGGGAGGCGAGCTGTCCGGCTGCTGGAAGGGGCGCAACCCCCTGCCACTGTCCTAGTGGAGGCGACCTGGCTGGGTGCGGGAGGAGGCGACCTGGCTGGCTGCTGGAGAAGGTGACCTGGCTGGCTCCTGCCCCTAACCTGGAGGAGGCGACCTGGCTGGCAGCTGGAGGAGGTGACCTGGCTGGCCCCTGCCCCTGACCTGGGGGAGGAGACCTGGCTGGCTACTAGAGGAGCCGCAACCCTCTGCCACTGAACTAGTGGAGGCGACCTGGCTGGGTGCTGGAGGAGGCGACCTGGATGGCTGCTGGAGGAGGTGACCTGGCTGGCTCCTGCCCCTAACCTGGAGGAGGCGACCTGGCCGGCTGCTGGAGGAGGTGACCTGGCTGGGTGCTGGAGGAGGTGACCTGGCTGGCCCCTGCCCCTAACCTGGAGTGACATGGCTGGCTGCTGCAGGAGGCGCAAGCACCTGCCTTTGACCTGAAGGAGGCGACCTGGACGGCTGCTGGTGGAGGTGACCTGACTGGATGCTGCTCCTAACCTGGAGGAGGCGAAGTGGCCGACTGCTGAAGGAGGTGACCTGGCTGGCCCCTGCCCCTGACCTGGGGGAGGCGACCTGGCTGGCTACTAGAGGAGGCGCAGCCCCCTGCCACTGTCCTAGGGGAGGCGACCTTGCTGGGTGCTGGAGGAGGCGACCTGGCTGGCTGCTGGACGAGGTGACCTGGCTGGCTGCTGCCCCTAACCTGGAGGAGGCGACCTGGCTGGCAGCTGGAAGAGGCGACCTGGCTGGCTGCTGGAGGAGGTGACCTGGCTGGCCCCTGCCCCTGACCTGGAGGAGGCGACCTGGCTGGCAGCTGGAGGAGGCGACCTGGACGGCTGCTGGAGGAGGTGACCTGACTGGATGCTGCCCCTAACCTGGAGGAGGCGAAGTGGCCGACTGCTGAAGGAGGTGACCTGGACGGCTGCTGGAGGAGGTGACCTGGCCGGCTGCTGGAGGAGGTGACCTGGCTGGGTGCTGGAGGAGGTGACATGGCTGGCCCATGCCCATAACCTGGAGGAGGCGACATGGCTGGCTGCTGGAGGAGGTGACCTGGCTGGCTGCTGGAGGAGGTGACCTGGCTGGGTGCTGGAGGAGGTGACATGGCTGGCTCCTGCCCCTATTCTTGAGGAGGCGACCTGGACGGCTGCTGGAGGAGGTGACCTGACTGGATGCTGCCCCTAACCTGGAGGAGGCGACTTGGCTGGCTGCTGGAGGAAGTTACATGGCTGGCCCCTGCCCCCAACCTGGAGGAGGCGACATGGCTGGCTGCTGGAGGAGGTGACCTGGCTGGCAGCTGCCCCTTACCTGGAGGAGGCGACCTGGCTGGCAGCTGGAGGAGGTGACCTGGCTGGCCCCTGCCCCTGACCTGGTTGAGGCGACCTGGCTGGCTACTAGAGGAGGCGCAACCCTCTGTCTTGGTCCTAGTGGAGGCGACCTGGCTGGGTGCTGGAGGAGGCGACCTGGCTGGCTGCTGGAGGAGGTGACCTGGCTGGCTGCTGGAGGAGGTGACCTGGCTGGCTCCTGCCCCTAACCTGGAGGAGGTGACCTGGCCGGCTGCTGGAGGAGGTGACCTGGCTGGCCCCTGCCCGTAACCTGGAGGAGGCGACCTGGCTGGCAGCTGGATGAGGTGAACTGGCTGGCAGCTGGAGGAGGTGACCTGGCTGGCTTCTGCCCCTTACCTGGAGGAGGCGACCTGGCTGGCCGCTGGAGGAGGTGACCTTGCTGGCTGCTGCCCCTAATCTGGAGGAGGCGACCTGGCTGGCTACTAGAGGAGGCGCAACCCCCTGCCACTGTCCTAGTGGAGGCGACCTGGCTGGGTGCTGGAGGAGGCGACCTGGCTGGCTGCTGGAGGAGGTGACCTGGCTGGTCCCTGCCCCTAACCTGGGGGAGGCGAGCTGTCCGGCTGCTGGAAGGGGCGCAACCCCCTTCCACTGCCCTAGTGGAGGCGACCTGGCTGGGTGCTGGAGGAGGCGACCTGGCTGGCTGCTGGAGGAGGTGACCTGGCTGGTCCCTGCCCCTAACCTGGGGGAGGCGAGCTGTCCGGCTGCTGGAAGGGGCGCAACCCCCTGCCACTGTCCTAGTGGAGGCGACCTGGCTGGGTGCGGGAGGAGGCGACCTGGCTGGCTGCTGGAGAAGGTGACCTGGCTGGCTCCTGCCCCTAACCTGGAGGAGGCGACCTGGCTGGCAGCTGGAGGAGGTGACCTGGCTGGCCCCTGCCCCTGGCCTGGGGGAGGAGACCTGGCTGTCTACTAGAGGAGCCGCAACCCTCTGCCACTGAACTAGTGGAGGCGACCTGGCTGGGTACTGGAGGAGGCGACCTGGATGGCTGCTGGAGGAGGTGACCTGGCTGGCTCCTGCCCCTAACCTGGAGGAGGCGACCTGGCCGGCTGCTGGAGGAGGTGACCTGGCTGGGTGCTGGAGGAGGTGACCTGGCTGGCCCCTGCCCCTAACCTAGAGTGACATGGCTGGCTGCTGCAGGAGGCGCAAGCACCTGCCCCTGACCTGAAGGAGGCGACCTGGACGGCTGCTGGTGGAGGTGACCTGACTGGATGCTGCCCCTAACCTGGAGGAGGCGAAGTGGCCGACTGCTGAAGGAGGTGACCTGGCCGGCTGCTTTTGGAGGTGACCTGGCTGGCCCCTGCCCCTGACCTGGGGGAGGCGACCTGGCTGGCTACTAGAGGAGGCGCAACCCCCTGCCACTGACCTAGTGGAGGCGACCTTGCTGGGTGCTGGAGGAGGCGACCTGGCTGGCTGCTGGACGAGGTGACCTGGCTGGCTGCTGCCCCTAACCTGGAGTGACCTGGCTGGCTGCTCCAGGAGGCGCAAGCACCTGCCCCTGACCTGAAGGAGGCGACCTGGACGGCTGCTGGTGGAGGTGACCTGACTGGATGCTGCCCCTAACCTGGAGGAGGCGAAGTGGCCGACTGCTGAAGGAGGTGACCTGGCCGGCTGCTGGTGGAGGTGACCTGGCTGGCCCCTGCCCCTGACCTGGGGGAGGCGACCTGGCTGGCTACTAGAGGAGGCGAAACCCCCTGCCACTGTCCTAGTGGAGGCGACCTTGCTGGGTGCTGGAGGAGGCGACCTGGCTGGCTGCTGGAGGAGGTGACCTGGCTGGGTGCTGGAGGAGGTGACCTGGCTGGCCCCTGCCCCTAACCTGGAGTGACATGGCTGGCTGCTGCAGGAGGCGCAAGCACCTGCCCCTGACCTGAAGGAGGCGACCTGGACGGCTGCTGGTGGAGGTGACCTGACTGGATGCTGCCCCTAACCTGGAGGAGGCGAAGTGGCCGACTGCTGAAGGAGGTGACCTGGCCGGCTGCTGGTGGAGGTGACTGCTGGCTGGCCCCTGCCCCTGACCTGGGGGAGGCGACCTGGCTGGCTACTAGAGGAGGCGCAACCCTCTGCCTTTGTCCTAGTTGAGGCGACCTGGCCGACTGCTGAAGGAGGTGACCTGGCCGGCTGCTGGTGGAGGTGACCTGGCTGGCCCCTGCCCCTGACCTGGGGGAGGCGACCTGGCTGGCTACTAGAGGAGGCGCAACCCCCTGCCACTGTCCTAGTGGAGGCGACCTTGCTGGGTGCTGGAGGAGGCGACCTGGCTGGCAGCTGGAGGAGGTGACCTGGCTGGCCCCTGCCCCTGACCTGGGGGAGGAGACCTGGCTGGCTACTAGAGGAGCCGCAACCCTCTGCCACTGAACTAGTGGAGGCGACCTGGCTGGGTGCTGGAGGAGGCGACCTGGATGGCTGCTGGAGGAGGTGACCTGGCTGGCTCCTGCCCCTAACCTGGAGGAGGCGACCTGGCCGGCTGCTGGAGGAGGTGACCTGGCTGGGTGCTGGAGGAGGTGACCTGGCTGGCCCCTGCCCCTAACCTGGAGTGACATGGCTGGCTGCTGCAGGAGGCGCATGCACCTGCCCCTGACCTGAAGGAGGCGACCTGGACGGCTGCTGGTGGAGGTGACCTGACTGGATGCTGCCCCTAACCTGGAGGAGGCGAAGTGGCCGACTGCTGAAGGAGGTGACCTGGCCGGCTGCTGGTGGAGGTGACCTGGCTGGCCCCAGCCCCTGACCTGGGGGAGGCGACCTGGCTGGCTACTAGAGGAGGCGCAACCCCCTGCCACTGTCCTAGTGGAGGCGACCTTGCAGGGTGCTGGAGGAGGCAACCTGGCTGGCTGCTGGAGGAGGTGACCTGGCTGGCCCCTGCCCCTGACCTGGGGGAGGCGACCTGGCTGGCTACTAGAGGAGGCGCAACCCTCTGCCTTTGTCCTAGTTGAGGCGACCTGGCCGACTGCTGAAGGAGGTGACCTGGCCGGCTGCTGGTGGAGGTGACCTGGCTGGCCCCTGCCCCTGACCTGGGGGAGGCGACCTGGCTGGCTACTAGAGGAGGCGCAACCCCCTGCCACTGTCCTAGTGGAGGCGACCTTGCTGGGTGCTGGAGGAGGCGACCTGGCTGGCTGCTGGACGAGGTGACCTGGCTGGCTGCTGCCCCTAACCTGGAGGAGGCGACCTGGCTGGCAGCTGGAGGAGGCGACCTGGCTGGCTGCTGGAGGAGGTGACCTGGCTGGCCCCTGCCCCTGACCTGGGGGAGGCGACCTGGCTGGCTACTAGAGGAGGCGCAACCCTCTGCGTTTGTCCTAGTGGAGGCGACCTGGCTGGGTGCTGGAGGAGGCGACCTGGCTGGCTGCTGGAGGATGTGACCTTGCTGGCTCCTGCCCCTAACCTGGAGGTGGCTGGCCCCTGCCCCTAACCTGGAGGAGGCGACATGGCTGGCTGCTGGAGGAGGTGATCTGGCTGGCTGCTGCCCCTAACCTGGAGGAGGCGACCTGGCTGGCAGCTGGAGGAGGTGACCTGGCTGGCCCCTGCCCCAAACCTAGGGGAGGCGAGCTGGCCGGCTGCTGGAGGGGGCGCAACCCCCTGCCCTTGACCTGGTGGAGGCGACCAGGCCGGCTGCTGGGGTGGCTGGGTGCTGGAGTGCTGGAGGAGGTGACCTAGCTGGCCCCTGCCCCTAACCTGGAGTGACCTGGCTGGCTGCTGCAGGAGGCGCAAGCATCTGCCCCTGACCTGAAGGAGGCGACCTGGACGGCTGCTGGTGGAGGTGACCTGACTGGATGCTGCCCCTAACCTGGAGGAGGCGAAGTGGCCGACTGCTGAAGGAGGTGACCTGGCTGGCTACTAGAGGAGGCGCAACCCCCTGCCACTGTCCTACTGGAGGCGACCTTGCTGGGTGCTGGAGTAGGCGACCTGGCTGGCTGCTGGAGGAGGTGACCTGGCTGGGTGCTGGAGGAGGTGACCTGGCTGGCCCCTGTCCCTAACCTGGAGTGGCTGGCTGCTGCAGGAGGCGCAAGCAGCTGCCCCTGACCTGAAGGAGGCGACCTGGACGGCTGCTGGTGGAGGTGACCTGACTGGATGCTGCCCCTAACCTGGAGGAGGCGAAGTGGCCGACTGCTGAAGGAGGTGACCTGGCCGGCTGCTG
This sequence comes from Drosophila ananassae, assembly GCF_017639315.1. Lineage (NCBI taxonomy): Eukaryota > Metazoa > Arthropoda > Insecta > Diptera > Drosophilidae > Drosophila > Drosophila ananassae. The sequence goes on from NC_057931.1 coordinate 20,492,101, forward strand.
GTGGAGGTGACCTGGCTGGCCCCTGCCCCTGATCTGGGGGAGGCGACCTGGCTGGCTACTAGAGGAGGCGCAACCCCCTGCCACTGTCCTAGTGGAGGCGACCTTGCTGGGTGCTGGAGGAGGCGACCTGGCTGGCTGCTGGACGAGGTGACCTGGCTGGCTGCTGCCCCTAACCTGGAGGAGGCGACCTGGCTGGCAGCTGGAGGAGGCGACCTGGCTGGCTGCTGGAGGAGGTGACCTGGCTGGCCCCTGCCCCTGACCTGGGGGAGGCGACCTGGCTGGCTACTAGAGGAGGCGCAACCCTCTGCGTTTGTCCTAGTGGAGGCGACCTGGCTGGGTGCTGGAGGAGGCGACCTGGCTGGCTGCTGGAGGATGTGACCTTGCTGGCTCCTGCCCCTAACCTGGAGGTGGCTGGCCCCTGCCCCTAACCTGGAGGAGGCGACATGGCTGGCTGCTGGAGGAGGTGATCTGGCTGGCTGCTGCCCCTAACCTGGAGGAGGCGACCTGGCTGGCAGCTGGAGGAGGTGACCTGGCTGGCCCCTGCCCCAAACCTAGGGGAGGCGAGCTGGCCGGCTGCTGGAGGGGGCGCAACCCCCTGCCCGTGACCTGGTGGAGGCGACCAGGCCGGCTGCTGGGGTGGCTGGGTGCTGGAGTGCTGGAGGAGGTGACCTGGCTGGCCCCTGCCCCTAACCTGGAGTGACCTGGCTGGCTGCTGCAGGAGGCGCAAGCACCTGCCCCTGACCTGAAGGAGGCGACCTGGACGGCTGCTGGTGGAGGTGACCTGACTGGATGCTGCCCCTAACCTGGAGGAGGCGACTTGGCTGGCTGCTGGAGGAAGTGACATGGCTGGCCCCTGCCCCCAACCTGGAGGAGGCGACATGGCTGGCTGCTGGAGGAGGTGACCAGGCTGGCAGCTGGAGGAGGTGACCTGGCTGGCTTCTGCCCCTAACCTGGAGGAGGCGACCTGGCTGGCTGCTGGAGGAGGTGACCTTGCTGGCTGCTGCGCCTAACCTGGAGGAGGCGACCTGGCTGGCTACTAGAGGAGGCGCAACCCCCTGCCACTGTCCTAGTGGAGGCGACCTGGCTGGGTGCTGGAGGAGGCGACCTGGCTGGGTGCTGGAGGAGGCGACCTGGCTGGCAGCTGGAGGAGGTGACCTGGCTGGCCCCTGCCCCAAACCTAGGGGAGGCGAGCTGGCCGGCTGCTGGAGGGGGCGCAACCCCCTGCCCGTGACCTGGTGGAGGCGACCAGGCCGGCTGCTGGGGTGGCTGGGTGCTGGAGTGCTGGAGGAGGTGACCTGGCTGGCCCCTGCCCCTAACCTGGAGTGACCTGGCTGGCTGCTGCAGGAGGCGCAAGCACCTGCCCCTGACCTGAAGGAGGCGACCTGGACGGCTGCTGGTGGAGGTGACCTGACTGGATGCTGCCCCTAACCTGGAGGAGGCGACTTGGCTGGCTGCTGGAGGAAGTGACATGGCTGGCCCCTGCCCCCAACCTGGAGGAGGCGACATGGCTGGCTGCTGGAGGAGGTGACCTGGCTGGCAGCTGGAGGAGGTGACCTGGCTGGCTTCTGCCCCTAACCTGGAGGAGGCGACCTGGCTGGCTGCTGGAGGAGGTGACCTTGCTGGCTGCTGCGCCTAACCTGGAGGAAGCGACCTGGCTGGCTACTAGAGGAGGCGCAACCCCCTGCCACTGTCCTAGTGGAGGCGACCTGGCTGGGTGCTGGAGGAGGCGACCTGGCTGGGTGCTGGAGGAGGCGACCTGGCTGGCTGCTGGAGGAGGTGACCTGGCTGGTCCCTGCCCCTAACCTGGGGGAGGCGAGCTGTCCAGCTGCTGGAAGGGGCGCAACCCCCTGCCACTGTCCTAGTGGAGGCGACCTGGCTGGGTGCGGGAGGAGGCGACCTGGCTGGCTGCTGGAGAAGGTGACCTGGCTGGCTCCTGCCCCTAACCTGGAGGAGGCGACCTGGCTGGCAGCTGGAGGAGGTGACCTGGCTGGCCCCTGCCCCTGACCTGGGGGAGGAGACCTGGCTGGCTACTAGAGGAGCCGCAACCCTCAGCCACTGAACTAGTGGAGGCGACCTGGCTGGGTGCTGGAGGAGGCGACCTGGCTGGCTGCTGGTGGAGGTGACCTGACTGGATGCTGCCCCTAACCTGTAGGAGGCGAAGTGGCCGACTGCTGAAGGAGGTGACCTGGCTGGCTGCTGGAGGAGGTGACTTGGCTGGCTCCTGCCCCTAACCTGGAGGAGGCGACCTGGCTGGCAGCTGGAGGAGGTGGCCTGGCTGGCCCCTGCCCCTGACCTGGGGGAGGCGACCTGGCTGGCTACTAGAGGAGGCGCAACCCCCTGCCACTGTCCTAGTGGAGGCGACCTTGCTGGGTGCTGGAGGAGGCGACCTGGCTGGCTGCTGGACGAGGTGACCTGGCTGGCCCCTGCCCCTGACCTGGGGGAGGCGACCTGGCTGGCTACTAGAGGAGGCGCAACCCTCTGCCTTTGTCCTAGTTGAGGCGACCTGGCCGACTGCTGAAGGAGGTGACCTGGCCGGCTGCTGGTGGAGGTGACCTGGCTGGCCCCTGCCCCTGACCTGGGGGAGGCGACCTGGCTGGCTACTAGAGGAGGCGCAACCCCCTGCCACTGTCCTAGTGGAGGCGACCTTGCTGGGTGCTGGAGGAGGCGACCTGGCTGGCTGCTGGACGAGGTGACCTGGCTGGCTGCTGCCCCTAACCTGGAGGAGGCGACCTGGCTGGCAGCTGGAGGAGGTGACCTGGCCGGCTGCTGGTGGAGGTGACCTGGCTGGCCCCTGCCCCTGATCTGGGGGAGGCGACCTGGCTGGCTACTAGAGGAGGCGCAACCCCCTGCCACTGTCCTAGTGGAGGCGACCTTGCTGGGTGCTGGAGGAGGCGACCTGGCTGGCTGCTGGAGGAGGTGACCTGGCTGGCTCCTGCCCCTAACCTGGAGGTGGCTGGCCCCTGCCCCTAACCTGGAGGAGGCGACATGGCTGGCTGCTGGAGAAGGTGATCTGGCTGGCTGCTGCCCCTAACCTGGAGGAGGCGACCTGGCTGGCAGCTGGAGGAGGTGACCTGGCTGGCCCCTGCCCCAAACCTAGGGGAGGCGAGCTGGCCGGCTGCTGGAGGGGGCGCAACCCCCTGCCCTTGACCTGGTGGAGGCGACCAGGCCGGCTGCTGGGGTGGCTGGGTGCTGGAGTGCTGGAGGAGGTGACCTGGCTGGCCCCTGCCCCTAACCTGGAGTGACCTGGCTGGCTGCTGCAGGAGGCGCAAGCACCTGCCCCTGACCTGAAGGAGGCGACCTGGACGGCTACTAGAGGAGGCGCAACCCTCTGCCTTTGCCCTAGTTGAGGCGACCTGGCCGACTGCTGAAGGAGGTGACCTGGCCGGCTGCTGGTGGAGGTGACCTGACTGGATGCTGCCCCTAACCTGGAGGAGGCGACTTGGCTGGCTGCTGGAGGAAGTGACATGGCTGGCCCCTGCCCCCAACCTGGAGGAGGCGACATGGCTGGCTGCTGGAGGAGGTGACCTGGCTGGCTCCTGCCCCTAACCTGGAGGTGGCTGGCCCCTGCCCCTAACCTGGAGGAGGCGACATGGCTGGCTGCTGGAGGAGGTGATCTGGCTGGCTGCTGCCCCTAACCTGGAGGAGGCGACCTGGCTGGCAGCTGGAGGAGGTGACCTGGCTGGCCCCTGCCCCAAACCTAGGGGAGGCGAGCTGGCCGGCTGCTGGAGGGGGCGCAACCCCCTGCCCTTGACCTGGTGGAGGCGACCAGGCCGGCTGCTGGGGTGGCTGGGTGCTGGAGTGCTGGAGGAGGTGACCTGGCTGGCCCCTGCCCCTAACCTGGAGTGACCTGGCTGGCTGCTGCAGGAGGCGCAAGCACCTGCCCCTGACCTGAAGGAGGCGACCTGGACGGCTGCTGGTGGAGGTGACCTGACTGGATGCTGCCCCTAACCTGGAGGAGGCGACTTGGCTGGCTGCTGGAGGAAGTGACATGGCTGGCCCCTGCCCCCAACCTGGAGGAGGCGACATGGCTGGCTGCTGGAGGAGGTGACCTGGCTGGCTCCTGCCCCTAACCTGGAGGTGGCTGGCCCCTGCCCCTAACCTGGAGGAGGCGACCTGGCTGGCAGCTGGAGGAGGTGACCTGGCTGGCCCCTGCCCCAAACCTAGGGGAGGCGAGCTGGCCGGCTGCTGGAGGGGGCGCAACCCCCTGCCCTTGACCTGGTGGAGGCGACCAGGCCGGCTGCTGGGGTGGCTGGGTGCTGGAGTGCTGGAGGAGGTGACCTGGCTGGCCCCTGCCCCTAACCTGGAGTGACCTGGCTGGCTGCTGCAGGAGGCGCAAGCACCTGCCCCTGACCTGAAGGAGGCGACCTGGACGGCTGCTGGTGGAGGTGACCTGACTGGATGCTGCCCCTAACCTGGAGGAGGCGAAGTGGCCGACTGCTGAAGGAGGTGACCTGGCCGGCTGCTGGTGGAGGTGACCTGGCTGGCTACTAGAGGAGGCGCAACCCCCTGCCACTGTCCTAGTGGAGGCGACCTTGCTGGGTGCTGGAGGAGGCGACCTGGCTGGCTGCTGGAGGAGGTGACCTGGCTGGGTGCTGGAGGAGGTGACCTGGCTGGCCCCTGCCCCTAACCTGGAGTGGCTGGCTGCTGCAGGAGGCGCAAGCACCTGCCCCTGAACTGAAGGAGGCGACCTGGACGGCTGCTGGTGGAGGTGACCTGACTGGATGCTGCCCCTAACCTGGAGGAGGCGAAGTGGCCGACTGCTGAAGGAGGTGACCTGGCCGGCTGCTGGTGGAGGTGACCTGGCTGGCCCCAGCCCCTGACCTGGGGAAGGCGACCTGGCTGGCTACTAGAGGAGGCGCAACCCCCAGCCACTGTCCTAGTGGAGGCGACCTTGCTGGGTGCTGGAGGAGGCGACCTGGCTGGCTGCTGGAGGAGGTGATCTGGCTGGCTGCTGCCCCTGACCTGGGGGAGGCGACCTGGCTGGCTACTAGAGGAGGCGCAACCCTCTGCCTTTGTCCTAGTGGAGGCGACCTGGCTGGGTGCTGGAGGAGGCGACCTGGCTGGCTGCTGGAGGAGGTGACCTGGCTGGCTCCTGCCCCTAACCTGGAGGTGGCTGGCCCCTGCCCCTAACCTGGAGGAGGCGACATGGCTGGCTGCTGGAGGAGGTGATCTGGCTGGCTGCTGCCCCTAACCTGGAGGAGGCGACCTGGCTGGCAGCTGGAGGAGGTGACCTGGCTGGCCCCTGCCCCAAACCTAGGGGAGGCGAGCTGGCCGGCTGCTGGAGGGGGCGCAACCCCCTGCCCTTGACCTGGTGGAGGCGACCAGGCCGGCTGCTGGGGTGGCTGGGTGCTGGAGTGCTGGAGGAGGTGACCTGGCTGGCCCCTGCCCCTAACCTGGAGTGACCTGGCTGGCTGCTGCAGGAGGCGCAAGCACCTGCCCCTGACCTGAAGGAGGCGACCTGGACGGCTGCTGGTGGAGGTGACCTGACTGGATGCTGCCCCTAACCTGGAGGAGGCGACTTGGCTGGCTGCTGGAGGAAGTGACATGGCTGGCCCCTGCCCCCAACCTGGAGGAGGCGACATGGCTGGCTGCTGGAGGAGGTGACCTGGCTGGCAGCTGGAGGAGGTGACCTGACTGGCTTCTGCCCCTAACCTGGAGGAGGCGACCTGGCTGGCTGCTGGAGGAGGTGACCTTGCTGGCTGCTGCGCCTAGGGGCTGTCCTAGTGGAGGCGACCTTGCTGGGTGCTGGAGGAGGCGACCTGGCTGGCTGCTGGAGGAGGTGACCTGGCTGGTCCCTGCCCCTAACCTGGGGGAGGCGAGCTGTCCGGCTGCTGGAAGGGGCGCAACCCCCTGCCACTGTCCTAGTGGACGCGACCTGGCTGGGTGCTGGAGGAGGCGACCTGGCTGGCTGCTGGAGGAGGTGACCTGGCTGGTCCCTGCCCCTAACCTGGGGGAGGCGAGCTGTCCGGCTGCTGGAAGGGGCGCAACCCCCTGCCACTGTCCTAGTGGAGGCGACCTGGCTGGGTGCTGGAGGAGGCGACCTGGCTGGCTGCTGGAGGAGGTGACCTGGCTGGTCCCTGCCCCTAACCTGGGGGAGGCGAGCTGTCCGGCTGCTGGAAGGGGCGCAACCCCCTGCCACTGTCCTAGTGGAGGCGACCTGGCTGGGTGCGGGAGGAGGCGACCTGGCTGGCTGCTGGAGAAGGTGACCTGGCTGGCTCCTGCCCCTAACCTGGAGGAGGCGACCTGGCTGGCAGCTGGAGGAGGTGACCTGGCTGGCCCCTGCCCCTGACCTGGGGGAGGAGACCTGGCTGGCTACTAGAGGAGCCGCAATCCTCAGCCACTGAACTAGTGGAGGCGACCTGGCTGGGTGCTGGAGGAGGTGACCTGGATGGCTGCTGGAGGAGGTGACCTGGCTGGCTCCTGCCCCTAACCTGGAGGAGGCGACCTGGCTGGCTGCTGGAGGAGGTGACCTGGCTGGGTCCTGGAGGAGGTGACCTGGCTGGCCCCTGCCCCTAACCAGGAGTGACATGGCTGGCTGCTGCAGGAGGCGCAAGCACCAGCCCCTGACCTGAAGGAGGCGACCTGGACGGCTGCTGGTGGAGGTGACCTGACTGGATGCTGCCCCTAACATGGAGGAGGCGAAGTGGCCGACTGCTGAAGGAGGTGACCTGGCCGGCTGCTGGAGGAGGTGACCTGGCCGGCTGCTGGAGGAGGTGACCTGGCTGGGTGCTGGAGGAGGTGACATGGCTGGCCCCTGCCCCTAACCTGGAGGAGGCGACATGGCTGGCTGCTGGAGGAGGTGACCTGACTGGATGCTGCCCCTAACCTGGAGGAGGCGAAGTGGCCGACTGCTGAAGGAGGTGACCTGGCCGGCTGCTGATGGAGGTGACCTGGCTGGCCCCTGCCCCTGACCTGGGGGAGGCGACCTGGCTGGCTACTAGAGGAGGCGCAACCCCCTGCCACTGTCCTAGTGGAGGCGACCTTGCTGGGTGCTGGAGGAGGCGACCTGGCTGGCTGCTGGACGATGTGACCTGGCTGGCTGCTGCCCCTAACCTGGAGGAGGCGACCTGGCTGGCAGCTGGAGGAGGCGACCTGGCTGGCTGCTGGAGGAGGTGACCTGGCTGGCCCCTGCCCCTGACCTGGGGGAGGCGACCTGGCTGGCTACTAGAGGAGGCGCAACCCTCTGCCTTTGTCCTAGTGGAGGCGACCTGGCTGGGTGCTGGAGGAGGCGACCTGGCTGGCTGCTGGAGGAGGTGACCTGGCTGGCTCCTGCCCCAAACCTGGAGGTGGCTGGCCCCTGCCCCTAACCTGGAGGAGGCGACATGGCTCGCTGCTGGAGGAGGTGACCTGGCTGGCCCCTGCCCCTAACCTGGAGGAGGCGACATGGCTGGCAGCTGGAGGAGGTGACCTGGCCGGCTGCTGGAGGAGGTGACCTGGCCGGCTGCTGGAGGAGGTGACCTGGCTGGGTGCTGGAGGAGGTGACATGGCTGGGTGCTGGAGGAGGTGACATGGCTGGGTGCTGGAGAAGGTGACATGGCTGGGTGCTGGAGGAGGTGACCTGGCTGGCCCCTGCCCCTAACCTGGAGTGACCTGGCTGGCTGCTGCAGGAGGCGCAAGCACCTGCCCCTGACCTGAAGGAGGCGACCTGGACGGCTGCTGGTGGAGGTGACCTGACTGGATGCTGCCCCTAACATGGAGGAGGCGAAGTGGCCGACTGCTGAAGGAGGTGACCTGGCCGGCTGCTGGAGGAGGTGACCTGGCCGGCTGCTGGAGGAGGTGACCTGGCTGGGTGCTGGAGGAGGTGACATGGCTGGCCCCTGCCCCTAACCTGGAGGAGGCGACATGGCTGGCTGCTGGAGGAGGTGACCTGGCTGGCTGCTGCCCCTAACCTGGAGGAGGCGACCTGGCTGGCCGCTGGAGGAGGTGACCTGGCTGGCCCCTGGCCCTGACCTGGGGGAGGCGACATGGCTGGGTGATGGAAGAGGCGACCTGACTGGCTGCTGGAGGAGGCGACCTGTCTGGCCCCTGCCCCTGACCTGGGGGAGGCGACATGGCTGGGTGATGGAAGAGGCGACCTGGCTGGCAGCTGGAGGAGGTGACCTGGCTGGGTGCTGGAGGAGGTGACCTGACTGGGCCCTGCCCCTGACCTAGGGGAGGCGACCTGGCTGGCTACTAGAGGAGGCGCAACCCTCTGCCACTGTCCTAGTGGAGCCGACCTGGCTGGGTGCTGGAGGAGGCGACCTGGCTGGCTGCTGGAGGAGATGACCTGGCTGGCCCCTGCCCCTGACCTGGGGGAGGCGACCTGGCTGGCTACTAGAGGAGGCGCAACCCTCTGCCACTGTCCTAGTGGAGGCGACCTGGCTGGGTGGCTGGCCCCTGCCCCTGACCTGAGCAGGTGACCTGGCTGGGTGCTGGAGGAGGTGACATGGCCACCCTCTGCCACTGTCCTGGAGGACTGTACTGCACTGGAGGAGGTGACCTGGCTGGGTGCTGGAGGAGGTGACATGGCTGGCCCCTGCCCCTAACCTGGAGGAGGCGACATGGCTGGCTGCTGGAGGAGGTGACCTGGCTGGCTGCTGCCCCTAACCTGGAGGAGGCGACCTGGCTGGCCGCTGGAGGAGGTGACCTGGCTGGCCCCTGCCCCTGACCTGGGGGAGGCGACATGGCTGGGTGCTGGAAGAGGCGACCTGACTGGCTGCTGGAGGAGGTGACCTGTCTGGCTGCTGCCCCTAACCTGGAGGAGGCGACCTGGCTGGCAGCTGGAGGAGGTGACCTGGCTGGGTGCTGGAGGAGGTGACCTGACTGGGCCCTGCCCCTGACCTAGGGGAGGCGACCTGGCTGGCTACTAGAGGAGGCGCAACCCTCTGCCACTGTCCTAGTGGAGGCGACCTGGCTGGGTGCTGGAGGAGGCGACCTGGCTGGCTGCTGGAGGAGATGACCTGGCTGGCCCCTGCCCCTGACCTGGGGGAGGCGACCTGGCTGGCTACTAGAGGAGGCGCAACCCTCTGCCACTGTCCTAGTGGAGGCGACCTGGCTGGGTGGCTGGCCCCTGCCCCTGACCTGGGGGAGGCGACCTGGACGGCTGCTGGTGGAGGTGACCTGACTGGATGCTGCCCCTAACCTGGAGGAGGCGAAGTGGCCGACTGCTGAAGGAGGTGACCTGGCCGGCTGCTGGTGGAGTTGATCTGGCTGGCTACTAGAGGAGGCGCAACCCCCTGCCACTGTCCTAGTGGAGGCGACCTTGCTGGGTGCTGGAGGAGGCGACCTGGCTGGCTGCTGGAGGAGGTGACCTGGCTGGCTCCTGCCCCTAACCTGGAGGTGGCTGGCCCCTGCCCCTAACCTGGAGGAGGCGACATGGCTGGCTGCTGGAGGAGGTGATCTGGCTGGCTGCTGCCTCTAACCTGGAGGAGGCGACCTGGCTGGCAGCTGGAGGAGGTGACCTGGCTGGCCCCTGCCCCAAACCTAGGGGAGGCGAGCTGGCCGGCTGCTGGAGGGGGCGCAACCCCCTGCCCTTGACCTGGTGGAGGCGACCTGGCTGGCTGCTGGAGGAGGTGACCTGGCTGGCTCCTGCCCCTAACCTGGAGGTGGCTGGCCCCTGCCCCTAACCTGGAGGAGGCGACATGGCTGGCTGCTGGAGGAGGTGATCTGGCTGGCTGCTGCCCCTAACCTGGAGGAGGCGACCTGGCTGGCCGCTGGAGGAGGTGACCTGGCTGGCCCCTGGCCCTGACCTGGGGGAGGCGACATGGCTGGGTGATGGAAGAGGCTGGCAGCTGGAGGAGGTGACCTGGCTGGGTGCTGGAGGAGGTGACCTGACTGGGCCCTGCCCCTGACCTAGGGGAGGCGACCTGGCTGGCTACTAGAGGAGGCGCAACCCTCTGCCACTGTCCTAGTGGAGGCGACCTGGCTGGGTGGCTGGCCCCTGCCCCTGACCTGAGGAGGTGACCTGGCTGGGTGCTGGAGGAGGTGACATGGCCACCCTCTGCCACTGTCCTGGAGGACTGTACTGCACTGGAGGAGGTGACCTGGCTGGGTGCTGGAAGAGGTGACATGGTTGGCCCCTGCCCCTAACCTGGAGGAGGCGACATGGCTGGCTGCTGGAGGAGGTGACCTGGCTGGCTGCTGCCCCTAACCTGGAGGAGGCGACCTGGCTGGCCGCTGGAGGAGGTGACCTGGCTGGCCCCTGCCTCTGACCTGGGGGAGGCGACATGGCTGGGTGCTGGAAGAGGCGACCTGACTGGCTGCTGGAGGAGGTGACCTGTCTGGCTGCTGCCCCTAACCTGGAGGAGGCGACCTGGCTGGCAGCTGGAGGAGGTGACCTGGCTGGGTGCTGGAGGAGGTGACCTGACTGGGCCCAGCCCCTGACCTAGGGGAGGCGACCTGGCTGGCTACTAGAGGAGGCGCAACCCTCTGCCACTGTCCTAGTGGAGGCGACCTGGCTGGGTGCTGGAGGAGGCGACCTGGCTGGCTGCTGGAGGAGGTGACCTGGCTGGCCCCTGCCCCTGACCTGGGGGAGGCGACCTGGCTGGCTACTAGAGGAGGCGCAACCCTCTGCCACTGTCCTAGTGGAGGCGACCTGGCTGGGTGGCTGGCCCCTGCCCCTGACCTGGGGGAGGCGACCTGGACGGCTGCTGGTGGAGGTGACCTGACTGGATGCTGCCCCTAACCTGGAGGAGGCGAAGTGGCCGACTGCTGAAGGAGGTGACCTGGCCGGCTGCTGGTGGAGTTGATCTGGCTGGCTACTAGAGGAGGCGCAACCCCCTGCCACTGTCCTAGTGGAGGCGACCTTGCTGGGTGCTGGAGGAGGAGACCTGGCTGGCTGCTGGAGGAGGTGACCTGGCTGGGTGCTGGAGGAGGTGACCTGGCTGGCCCCTGCCCCTAACCTGGAGTGGCTGGCTGCTGCAGGAGGCGCAAGCACCTGCCCCTGACCTGAAGGAGGCGACCTGGACGGCTACTGGTGGAGGTGACCTGACTGGATGCTGCCCCTAACCTGGAGGAGGCGAAGTGGCCGACTGCTGAAGGAGGGGACCTGGCCGGCTGCTGGTGGAGGTGACCTGGCTGGCCCCTGCCCCTGACCTGGGGGAGGCGACCTGGCTGGCTACTAGAGGAGGCGCAACCCCCTGCCACTGTCCTAGTGGAGGCGACCTTGCTGGGTGCTGGAGGAGGCGACCTGGCTGGCTGCTGGAGGAGGTGACCTGGCTGGCTCCTGCCCCTAACCTGGAGGTGGCTGGCCCCTGCCCCTAACCTGGAGGAGGCGACATGGCTGGCTGCTGGAGGAGGTGATCTGGCTGGCTGCTGCCCCTAACCTGGAGGAGGCGACCTGGCTGGCAGCTGGAGGAGGTGACCTGGCTGGCCCCTGCCCCAAACCTAGGGGAGGCGAGCTGGCCGGCTGCTGGAGGGGGCGCAACCCCCTGCCCTTGACCTGGTGGAGGCGACCAGGCCGGCTGCTGGGGTGGCTGGGTGATGGAGTGCTGAAGGAGGTGACCTGGCTGGCCCCTGCCCCTAACCAGGAGTGACCTGGCTGGCTGCTGCAGGAGGCGCAAGCACCTGCCCCTGACCTGAAGGAGGCGACCTGGACGGCTGCTGGTGGAGGTGACCTGACTGGATGCTGCCCCTAACCTGGAGGAGGCGACTTGGCTGGCTGCTGGAGGAAGTGACATGGCTGGCCCCTGCCCCCAACCTGGAGGAGGCGACATGGCTGGCTGCTGGAGGAGGTGACCTGGCTGGCAGCTGGAGGAGGTGACCTGGCTGGCTTCTGCCCCTAACCTGGAGGAGGCGACCTGGCTGGCTGCTGGAGGAGGTGACCTTGCTGGCTGCTGCGCCTAACCTGGAGGAGGCGACCTGGCTGGCTACTAGAGGAGGCGCAACCCCCTGCCACTGTCCTAGTGGAGGCGACCTGGCTGGGTGCTGGAGGAGGCGACCTGGCTGGCTGCTGGAGGAGGTGACCTGGCTGGTCCCTGCCCCTAACCTGGGGGAGTCGAGCTGTCCGGCTGCTGGAAGGGGCGCAACCCCCTGCCACTGTCCTAGTGGAGGCGACCTGGCTGGGTGCTGGAGGAGGCGACCTGGCTGGCTGCTGGAGGAGGTGACCTGGCTGGTCCCTGCCCCTAACCTGGGGGAGGCGAGTTGTCCGGCTGCTGGAAGGGGCGCAACCCCCTGCCACTGTCCTAGTGGAGGCGACCTGGCTGGGTGCGGGAGGAGGCGACCTGGCTGGCTGCTGGAGAAGGTGACCTGGCTGGCTCCTGCCCCCAACCTGGAGGAGGCGACCTGGCTGGCAGCTGGAGGAGGTGACCTGGCTGGCCCCTGCCCCTGACCTGGGGGAGGAGACCTGGCTGGCTACTAGAGGAGCCGCAACCCTCAGCCACTGAACTAGTGGAGGCGACCTGGCTGGGTGCTGGAGGAGGTGACCTGGATGGCTGCTGGAGGAGGTGACCTGGCTGGCTCCTGCCCCTAACCTGGAGGAGGCGACCTGGCCGGCTGCTGGAGGAGGTGACCTGGGTGGGTGCTGGAGGAGGTGACCTGGCTGGCCCCTGCCCCTAACCTGGAGTGACATGGCTGGCTGCTGCAGGAGGCGCAAGCACCTGCCCCTGACCTGAAGGAGGCGACCTGGACGGCTGCTGGTGGAGGTGACCTGACTGGATGCTGCCCCTAACCTGGAGGAGGCGAAGTGGCCGACTGCTGAAGGAGGTGACCTGGCCGGCTGCTGGTGGAGGTGACCTGGCTGGCCCCTGCCCCTGACCTGGGGGAGGCGACCTGGCTGGCTACTAGAGGAGGCGCAACCCCCTGCCACTGTCCTAGTGGAGGCGACCTTGCTGGGTGCTGGAGGAGGCGACCTGGCTGGCTGCTGGACGATGTGACCTGGCTGGCTGCTGCCCCTAACCTGGAGGAGGCGACCTGGCTGGCAGCTGGAGGAGGCGACCTGGCTGGCTGCTGGAGGAGGTGACCTGGCTGGCCCCTGCCCCTGACCTGGGGGAGGCGACCTGGCTGGCTACTAGAGGAGGCGCAACCCTCTGCCTTTGTCCTAGTGGAGGCGACCTGGCTGGGTGCTGGAGGAGGCGACCTGGCTGGCTGCTGGAGGAGGTGACCTGGCTGGCTCCTGCCCCTAACCTGGAGGTGGCTGGCCCCTGCCCCTAACCTGGAGGTGGATGGCCCCTGCCCCTAACCTGGAGGAGGCGACATGGCTGGCTGCTGGAGGAGGTGACCTGGCTGGCTGCTGCCCCTAACCTGGAGGAGGCGACCTGGCTGGCCGCTGGAGGAGGTGACCTGGCTGGCCCCTGCCCCTGACCTGGGGGAGGCGACATGGCTGGGTGCTGGAAGAGGCGACCTGACTGGCTGCTGGAGGAGGTGACCTGTCTGGCTGCTGCCCCTAACCTGGAGGAGGCGACCTGGCTGGCAGCTGGAGGAGGTGACCTGGCTGGGTGCTGGAGGAGGTGACCTGACTGGGCCCTGCCCCTGACCTAGGGGAGGCGACCTGGCTGGCTACTAGAGGAGGCGCAACCCTCTGCCACTGTCCTAGTGGAGGCGACCTGACTGGCTGCTGGAAGAGGTGACCTGTCTGGCTGCTGCCCCTAACCTGGAGGAGGCGACCTGGCTGGCAGCTGGAGGAGGTGACCTGGCTGGGTGCTGGAGGAGGTGACCTGACTGGGCCCTGCCCCTGACCTAGGGGAGGCGACCTGGCTGGCTACTAGAGGAGGCGCAACCCTCTGCCACTGTCCTAGTGAGGCGACCTTGCTGGGTGCTGGATGCTGCCCCTAACCTGGAGGAGGCGAAGTGGCCGACTGCTGAAGGAGGTGACCTGGCCGGCTGCTGGAGGAGGTGACCTGGCTGGGTGCTGGAGGAGGAGACATGGCTGGCTGCTGGAGGAGGTGACCTGGCTGGCTGCTGCCCCTAACCTGGAGGAGGCGACATGGCTGGCTGCTGGAGGAGGTGACCTGGCTGGCTGCGGCCCCTGCCCCTGACCTGGGGGAGGCGACCTGGCTGGCTACTAGAGGAGGCGCAACCCCCTGCCACTGTCCTAGTGGAGGCGACCTTTCTGGGTGCTGAAGGAGGCGACCTGGCTGGCTGCTGGACGAGGTGACCTGGCTGGCTGCTGCCCCTAACCTGGAGGAGGCGACCTGGCTGGGTGCTGGAGGAGGCGACCTGGCTGGCAGCTGGAGGAGGCGACCTGGCTGGCTGCTGGAGGAGGTGACTTGGCTGGCTCCTGCCCCTAACCTGGAGGAGGCGAAGTGGCCGACTGCTGAAGGAGGTGACCTGGCCGGCTGCTGGAGGAGGTGACCTGGCCGGCTGCTGGAGGAGGTGACCTGGCTGGGTGCTGGAGGAGGTGACCTGGCTGGCTGCTGCCCCTAACCTGGCTGGCTGCTGCCCCTAACCTGGAGGAGGCGACCTGGCTGGCAGCTGGAGGAGGTGACCTGGCTGGCCCCTGCCCCTAACCTGGAGGAGGCGACATGGCTGGCTGCTGGAGGAGGTGACCTGGCTGGGTGCTGGAGGAGGAGACATGGCTGGCTGCTGGAGGAGGTGACCTGGCTGGCTCCTGCCCCTAACCTGGAGGTGGCTGGCCCCTGCCCCTAACCTGGAGGTGGATGGCCCCTGCCCCTAACCTGGAGGAGGCGACATGGCTGGCTGCTGGAGGAGGTGACCTGGCTGGCTGCTGCCCCTAACCTGGAGGAGGCGACCTGGCTGGCCGCTGGAGGAGGTGACCTGGCTGGCCCCTGCCCCTGACCTGGGGGAGGCGACATGGCTGGGTGCTGGAAGAGGCGACCTGACTGGCTGCTGGAGGAGGTGACCTGTCTGGCTGCTGCCCCTAACCTGGAGGAGGCGACCTGGCTGGCAGCTGGAGGAGGTGACCTGGCTGGGTGCTGGAGGAGGTGACCTGACTGGGCCCTGCCCCTGACCTAGGGGAGGCGACCTGGCTGGCTACTAGAGGAGGCGCAACCCTCTGCCACTGTCCTAGTGGAGGCGACCTGACTGGCTGCTGGAAGAGGTGACCTGTCTGGCTGCTGCCCCTAACCTGGAGGAGGCGACCTGGCTGGCAGCTGGAGGAGGTGACCTGGCTGGGTGCTGGAGGAGGTGACCTGACTGGGCCCTGCCCCTGACCTAGGGGAGGCGACCTGGCTGGCTACTAGAGGAGGCGCAACCCTCTGCCACTGTCCTAGTGAGGCGACCTTGCTGGGTGCTGGATGCTGCCCCTAACCTGGAGGAGGCGAAGTGGCCGACTGCTGAAGGAGGTGACCTGGCCGGCTGCTGGAGGAGGTGACCTGGCTGGGTGCTGGAGGAGGAGACATGGCTGGCTGCTGGAGGAGGTGACCTGGCTGGCTGCTGCCCCTAACCTGGAGGAGGCGACATGGCTGGCTGCTGGAGGAGGTGACCTGGCTGGCTGCGGCCCCTGCCCCTGACCTGGGGGAGGCGACCTGGCTGGCTACTAGAGGAGGCGCAACCCCCTGCCACTGTCCTAGTGGAGGCGACCTTTCTGGGTGCTGAAGGAGGCGACCTGGCTGGCTGCTGGACGAGGTGACCTGGCTGGCTGCTGCCCCTAACCTGGAGGAGGCGACCTGGCTGGGTGCTGGAGGAGGCGACCTGGCTGGTAGCTGGAGGAGGCGACCTGGCTGGCTGCTGGAGGAGGTGACTTGGCTGGCTCCTGCCCCTAACCTGGAGGAGGCGAAGTGGCCGACTGCTGAAGGAGGTGACCTGGCCGGCTGCTGGAGGAGGTGACCTGGCCGGCTGCTGGAGGAGGTGACCTGGCTGGGTGCTGGAGGAGGTGACCTGGCTGGCTGCTGCCCCTAACCTGGCTGGCTGCTGCCCCTAACCTGGAGGAGGCGACCTGGCTGGCAGCTGGAGGAGGTGACCTGGCTGGCCCCTGCCCCTAACCTGGAGGAGGCGACATGGCTGGCTGCTGGAGGAGGTGACCTGGCTGGGTGCTGGAGGAGGAGACATGGCTGGCTGCTGGAGGAGGTGACCTGGCTGGCTGCTGCCCCTAACCTGGAGGAGGCGACATGGCTGGCTGCTGGAGGAGGTGACCTGGCTGGCTGCTGCCCCTAACCTGGAGGAGGCGACATGGCTGGCTGCTGGAGGAGGTGACCTGGCTGGCTGCTGCCCCTAACCTGGAGGAGGCGACGTGGCTGGCCGCTGGAGGAGGTGACCTGGCTGGCCCCTGCCCCTGACCTGGGGGAGGCGACATGGCAGGGTGCTGGAAGAGGCGACCTGACTGGCTGCTGGAGGAGGTGACCTGTCTGGCTGCTGCCCCTAACCTGGAGGAGGCGACCTAGCTGGCAGCTGGAGAAGGTGACCTGGCTGGGTGCTGGAGGAGGTGACCTGACTGGCCCCTGCCCCTGACCTAGGGGAGGCGACCTGGCTGGCTACTAGAGGAGGCGCAACCCTCTGCCACTGTCCTAGTGGAGGCGACCTGGCTGGCAGCTGGAGGAGGTGACCTGACTGGCTGCTGGAGGAGGTGACCTGTCTGGCTGCTGCCCCTAACCTGGAGGAGGCGACCTAGCTGGCAGCTGGAGAAGGTGACCTGGCTGGGTGCTGGAGGAGGTGACCTGACTGGCCCCTGCCCCTGACCTAGGGGAGGCGACCTGGCTGGCTACTAGAGGAGGCGCAACCCTCTGCCACTGTCCTAGTGGAGGCGACCTGGCTGGCAGCTGGAGGAGGTGACCTGGCTGGGTGCTGGAGGAGGTGACCTGACTGGGCCCTGCCCCTGACCTAGGGGAGGCGACCTGGCTGGCTACTAGAGGAGGCGCAACCCTCTGCCACTGTCCTAGTGGAGGCGACCTTGCTGGGTGCTGGAGGAGGCGACCTGGCTGGCTGCAGGAGGAGGTGACCTGGCTGGCCCCTGCCCCTTACCTGGGGGAGGCGACCTGGCTGGCTACTAGAGGAGGCGCAACCCTCTGCCTCTGTCCTAGTGGAGGCAACCTGTCTGGGTGGCTGGCCCCTGCCCCTAACCTGGAGGAGGCGACATGGCTGGCTGCTGGAGGAGGTGACCTGGCTGGGTGCTGGAGGAGGAGACATGGCTGGCTGCTGGAGGAGGTGACCTGGCTAGCTGCTGCCCCTAACCTGGAGGAGGCGACATGGCTGGCTGCTGGAGGAGGTGACCTGGCTGGCTGCTGCCCCTAACCTGGAGGAGGCGACGTGGCTGGCCGCTGGAGGAGGTGACCTGGCTGGCCCCTGCCCCTGACCTGGGGGAGGCGACATGGCAGGGTGCTGGAAGAGGCGACCTGACTGGCTGCTGGAGGAGGTGACCTGTCTGGCTGCTGCCCCTAACCTGGAGGAGGCGACCTGGCTGGCAGCTGGAGAAGGTGACCTGGCTGGGTGCTGGAGGAGGTGACCTGACTGGCCCCTGCCCCTGACCAAGGGGAGGCGACCTGGCTGGCTACTAGAGGAGGCGCAACCCTCTGCCACTGTCCTAGTGGAGGCGACCTGGCTGGGTGCCGGAGGAGGTGACCTGGCTGGCTGCTGGAGGAGATGACCTGGCTGGCCCCTGCCCCTGACCTGGGGGAGGCGACCTGGCTGGCTACTAGAGGAGGCGCAACCCTCTGCCACTGTCCTAGTGGAGGCGACCTGGCTGGGTGGCTGGCCCCTGCCCCTGACCTGAGGAGGTGACCTGGCTAGGTGCTGGAGGAGGTGACATGGCCACCCTCTGCCACTGTCCTGGAGGACTGTACTGCACTGGAGGAGGTGACCTGGCTGGGTGCTGGAGGAGGTGACATGGCTTGCCACTGCCCCTAACCTGGAGGAGGCGACATGGCTGGCTGCTGGAGGAGGTGACCTGGCTGGCTGCTGCCCCTAACCTGGAGGAGGCGACCTGGCTGGCCGCTGGAGGAGGTGACCTGGCTGGCCCCTGCCCCTGACCTGGGGGAGGCGACATGGCTGGGTGCTGGAAGAGGCGACCTGACTGGCTGCTGGAGGAGGTGACCTGTCTGGCTGCTGCCCCTAACCTGGAGGAGGCGACCTGGCTGGCAGCTGGAGGAGGTGACCTGGCTGGGTGCTGGAGGAGGTGACCTGACTGGGCCCAGCCCCTGACCTAGGGGAGGCGACCTGGCTGGCTACTAGAGGAGGCGCAACCCTCTGCCACTGTCCTAGTGGAGGCGACCTGACTGGCTGCTGGAAGAGGTGACCTGTCTGGCTGCTGCCCCTAACCTGGAGGAGGCGACCTGGCTGGCAGCTGGAGGAGGTGACCTGGCTGGGTGCTGGAGGAGGTGACCTGACTGGGCCCTGCCCCTGACCTAGGGGAGGCGACCTGGCTGGCTACTAGAGGAGGCGCAACCCTCTGCCACTGTCCTAGTGAGGCGACCTTGCTGGGTGCTGGATGCTGCCCCTAACCTGGAGGAGGCGAAGTGGCCGACTGCTGAAGGAGGTGACCTGGCCGGCTGCTGGAGGAGGTGACCTGGCTGGGTGCTGGAGGAGGAGACATGGCTGGCTGCTGGAGGAGGTGACCTGGCTGGCTGCTGCCCCTAACCTGGAGGAGGCGACATGGCTGGCTGCTGGAGGAGGTGACCTGGCTGGCTGCGGCCCCTGCCCCTGACCTGGGGGAGGCGACCTGGCTGGCTACTAGAGGAGGCGCAACCCCCTGCCACTGTCCTAGTGGAGGCGACCTTTCTGGGTGCTGAAGGAGGCGACCAGGCTGGCTGCTGGACGAGGTGACCTGGCTGGCTGCTGCCCCTAACCTGGAGGAGGCGACCTGGCTGGCAGCTGGAGGAGGCGACCTGGCTGGCAGCTGGAGGAGGCGACCTGGCTGGCTGCTGGAGGAGGTGACTTGGCTGGCTCCTGCCCCTAACCTGGAGGAGGCGAAGTGGCCGACTGCTGAAGGAGGTGACCTGGCCGGCTGCTGGAGGAGGTGACCTGGCCGGCTGCTGGAGGAGGTGACCTGGCTGGGTGCTGGAGGAGGTGACCTGACTGGCCCTGCCCCTGACCTAGGGGAGGCGACCTGGCTGGCTACTAGAGGAGGCGCAACCCTCTGCCACTGTCCTAGTGAGGCGACATGGCTGGGTGCTGGATGCTGCCCCTAACCTGGAGGAGGCGAAGTGGCCGACTGCTGAAGGAGGTGACCTGGCCGGCTGCTGGAGGAGGTGACCTGGCTGGGTGCTGGAGGAGGAGACATGGCTGGCTGCTGGAGGAGGTGACCTGGCTGGCTGCTGCCCCTAACCTGGAGGAGGCGACGTGGCTGGCCGCTGGAGGAGGTGACCTGGCTGGCTGCGGCCCCTGCCCCTGACCTGGGGGAGGCGACCTGGCTGGCTACTAGAGGAGGCGCAACCCCCTGCCACTGTCCTAGTGGAGGCGACCTTTCTGGGTGCTGAAGGAGGCGACCTGGCTGGCTGCTGGACGAGGTGACCTGGCTGGCTGCTGCCCCTAACCTGGAGGAGGCGACCTGGCTGGCAGCTGGAGGAGGCGACCTGGCTGGCAGCTGGAGGAGGCGACCTGGCTGGCTGCTGGAGGAGGTGACTTGGCTGGCTCCTGCCCCTAACCTGGAGGAGGCGAAGTGGCCGACTGCTGTAGGAGGTGACCTGGCCGGCTGCTGGAGGAGGTGACCTGGCCGGCTGCTGGAGGAGGTGACCTGGCTGGGTGCTGGAGGAGGTGACCTGGCTGGCTGCTGCCCCTAACCTGGCTGGCTGCTGCCCCTAACCTGGACGAGGCGACCTGGCTGGCAGCTGGAGGAGGTGACCTGGCTGGCCCCTGCCCCTAACCTGGAGGAGGCGACATGGCTGGCTGCTGGAGGAGGTGACCTGGCTGGGTGCTGGAGGAGGAGACATGGCTGGCTGCTGGAGGAGGTGACCTGGCTGGCTGCTGCCCCTAACCTGGAGGAGCCGACATGGCTGGCTGCTGGAGGAGGTGACCTGGCTGGCTGCTGCCCCTAACCTGGAGGAGGCGACGTGGCTGGCCGCTGGAGGAGGTGACCTGGCTGGCCCCTGCCCCTGACCTGGGGGAGGCGACATGGCAGGGTGCTGGAAGAGGCGACCTGACTGGCTGCTGGAGGAGGTGGCCTGTCTGGCTGCTGCCCCTAACCTGGAGGAGGCGACCTGGCTGGCAGCTGGAGAAGGTGACCTGGCTGGGTGCTGGAGGAGGTGACCTGACTGGGCCCTGCCCTTGACCTAGGGGAGGCGACCTGGCTGGCTACTAGAGGAGGCGCAACCCTCTGCCACTGTCCTAGTGGAGGCGACCTGGCTGGGTGCTGGAGGAGGCGACCTGGCTGGCTGCTGGAGGAGGTGACCTGGCTGGCCCCTGCCCCTAACCTGGAGGAGGCGACATGGCTGGCTGCTGGAGGAGGTGACCTGGCTGGGTGCTGGAGGAGGAGACATGGCTGGCTGCTGGAGGAGGTGACCTGGCTGGCTGCTGCCCCTAACCTGGCTGGCTGCTGCCCCTAACCTGGACGAGGCGACCTGGCTGGCAGCTGGAGGAGGTGACCTGGCTGGCCCCTGCCCCTAACCTGGAGGAGGCGACATGGCTGGCTGCTGGAGGAGGTGACCTGGCTGGGTGCTGGAGGAGGAGACATGGCTGGCTGCTGGAGGAGGTGACCTGGCTGGCTGCTGCCCCTAACCTGGAGGAGCCGACATGGCTGGCTGCTGGAGGAGGTGACCTGGCTGGCTGCTGCCCCTAACCTGGAGGAGGCGACGTGGCTGGCCGCTGGAGGAGGTGACCTGGCTGGCCCCTGCCCCTGACCTGGGGGAGGCGACATGGCAGGGTGCTGGAAGAGGCGACCTGACTGGCTGCTGGAGGAGGTGGCCTGTCTGGCTGCTGCCCCTAACCTGGAGGAGGCGACCTGGCTGGCAGCTGGAGAAGGTGACCTGGCTGGCTGCTGGAGGAGGTGACCTGGCTGGCCCCTGCCCCTGACCTGGGGGAGGCGACCTGGCTGGCTACTAGAGGAGGCGCAACCCTCTGCCACTGTCCTAGTGGAGGCGACCTGGCTGGGTGGCTGGCCCCTGCCCCTGACCTGGGGGAGGCGACCTGGCTGGCTACTAGAGGAGGCGCAACCCTCTGCCACTGTCCTAGAGGAGGCGACATGGCTGGGTGCTGGAAGAGGCGACCTGGCTGGCTGCTGGAGGAGGTGACCTGTCTGGCTGCTGCCCCTAACCTGGAGGAGGCGACCTGGCTGGCAGCTGGAGGAGGTGACCTGGCTGGGTGCTGGAGGAGGTGACCTGACTGGGCCCTGCCCCTGACCTAGGGGGAGGCGACCTGGCTGGCTACTAGAGGAGGCGCAACCCTCTGCCACTGTCCTAGTGGAGGCGACCTTGCTGGGTGCTGGAGGAGGCGACCTGGCTGGCTGCTGGAGGAGGTGACCTGGCTGGCCCCTGCCCCTTACCTGGGGGAGGCGACCTGGCTGGCTACTAGAGGAGGCGCAACCCTCTGCCTCTGTCCTAGTGGAGGCAACCTGTCTGGGTGGCTGGCCCCTGCCCCTGACCTGGGGGAGGTGACCTGGCTGGCTACTAGAGGAGGCGCAACCCTCTGCCACTGTCCTAGTGGAGGCGACCTGGCTGGCTGCTGGAGGAGGGGACATGGCTGGCTCCTGCCCCTAACCTGGAGGAGGCAACCTGGCCGGCTGCAGGAGGAGGTGACCTGGCTGGGTGCTGGAGGAGGTTACATGGCTGGCCCCTGCCCCTAACCTGGAGGAGGCGACATGGCTGGCTGCTAGAGGAGGCGCAACCCTCTGCCACTGTCCTAGTGGAGGCGACCTGGCTGGGTGCTGGAGGAGGTGACCTGGCTGGCTGCTGGAGGAGGTGACCTGGCTGGGTGCTGGAGGAGGTGACATGGCTGGCCCCTGCCCCTAACCTGCAGGAAGCGACTTGGCTGGCTGCTGGAGGAGGTGACCTGGCTGGCTGCTGCCCCTAACCTGGAGGAGGCGACGTGGCTGGCAGCTGGAGGAGGTGACCTGTCTGGCCCCTGCCCCTGACCTGGAGGAGGCGACCTGGACGGCTGCTGGAGGAGGTGACCTGACTGGATGCTGCCCCTAACTTGGAGGAGGCGAAGTGGCCGACTGCTGAAGGAGGTGACCTGGCCGGCTGCTGGAGGAGGTGACCTGGCTGGCCCCTGCCCCTGACCTGGGGGAGGCGACCTGGCTGGCTACTAGAGGAAGCGCAACCCTCTGCCACTGTCCTAGTGGAGGCGACCTTGCTGGGTGCGGGAGGAGGCGACCTGGCTGGCTGCTGGAGGAGGTGACTTGGCTGGCTCCTGCCCCTAACCTGGAGGAGGCGACCTGGACGGCTGCTGGAGGAGGTGACCTGACTGGATGATGCCCCTAACCTGGAGGAGGCGAAGTGGCCGACTGCTGGAGGAGGTGACCTGGCCGGCTGCTGGAGGAGGTGACCTGGCTGGGTGCTGGAGGAGGTGACATGGCTGGCCCCTGCCCCTAACCTGGAGGAGGCGACATGGCTGGCTGCTGGAGGAGGTGACCTGGCTGGCTGCTGCCCCTAACCTGGAGGAGGCGACCTGGCTGGCAGCTGGAGGAGGTGACCTGGCTGGCCCCTGCCCCTGACCTGGGGGAGGCGACCTGGCTGGCTACTAGAGGAGGCGCAACCCTCTGCCACTGTCCTAGTGGAGGCGACCTTGCGGGTGCTGGAGGAGGTGACTTGGCTGGCTCCTGCCCCTAACCTGGAGGAGGCGACCTGGACGGCTGCTGGAGGAGGTGACCTGACTGGATGCTGCCCCTAACTTGGAGGAGGCGAAGTGGCCGACTGCTGAAGGAGGTGACCTGGCCGGCTGCTGGAGGAGGTGACCTGGCTGGCCCCTGCCCCTGACCTGGGGGAGGCGACCTGGCTGGCTACTAGAGGAAGCGCAACCCTCTGCCACTGTCCTAGTGGAGGCGACCTTGCTGGGTGCGGGAGGAGGCGACCTGGCTGGCTGCTGGAGGAGGTGACTTGGCTGGCTCCTGCCCCTAACCTGGAGGAGGCGACCTGGACGGCTGCTGGAGGAGGTGACCTGACTGGATGATGCCCCTAACCTGGAGGAGGCAAAGTGGCCGACTGCTGGAGGAGGTGACCTGGCCGGCTGCTGGAGGAGGTGACCTGGCTGGGTGCTGGAGGAGGTGACATGGCTGGCCCCTGCCCCTAACCTGGAGGAGGCGACATGGCTGGCTGCTGGAGGAGGTGACCTGGCTGGCTGCTGCCCCTAACCTGGAGGAGGCGACCTGGCTGGCAGCTGGAGGAGGTGACCTGGCTGGACCCTGCCCCTGACCTGGGGGAGGCGACCTGGCTGGCTACTAGAGGAGGCGCAACCCTCTGCCACTGTCCTAGTGGAGGCGACCTTGCGGGTGCTGGAGGAGGTGACTTGGCTGGTCCCTGTCCCTAACCTGGAGGAGGCGACTTGGCTGGCTGCTGGAGGAGGTGACCTGGCTGGCTGCTACCCCTAACCTGGAGGAGGTGACCTGGCTGGCTGCTGGAGGCGGTGACCTGGCTGGGTGCTGGAGGAGGTGACATGGCTGGCCCCTGCCCCTAACCTGGAGGAGGCGACTTGGCTGGCTGCTGGAGGAGGTGACCTGGCTGGCTGCTGCCACTAACCTGGAGGAGGTGACCTGGCTGCTTGCTGCCCCTAACCAGAAGGAGGTGACCTGGCTGGCTGCTGGAGGAGGTGACCTGGCTGGGTGCTGGAGGAGGTGACATGGCTGGCCCCTGTCCCTAACCTGGGGGAGGCGACTTGGCTGGATGCTGGAAGAGGTGACCTGGCTGGCCCCTGCCCGTAACCTGGAGGAGGCGATCTAGCTGGCTGCTGGAGGAGGTGACCTGGCTGGACCCTGCCCCTAACCTGGAGGAGGCGACCTTGCTGGGTGCTGGAGGAGGCGACCTGGCTGGCTGCTGGAGGAGGTGACTTGGCTGGCCCCTGCCCCGAACCTGGAGGAGGCGACTTGGCTGGCTGCTGGAGGAGGTGACCTGGCCGGCTGCTGGAGGAGGTGACCTGGCTGGCTGCTGGAGGAGGTGACTTGGCTGGCCCCTGCCCCTAACCTGGAGGAGGCGACTTGGCTGGCTGCTGGAGGAGGTGACATGGATGGCCCCTGTCCCTAACCTGGAGGAGGCGACATGGCTGGCTGCTGGAGGAGGTGACCTGGCTGGCTGCTGCCCCTTACCTGGAGGAGGCAACCTGGCTGGCAGCTGGAGGAGGTGACCTGGCTGGCCCCTGCCCCTGACCTGGGGGAGGCGACCTGGCTGGCTACTAGAGGAGGCGCAACCCTCTGCCACTGTCCTAGTGGAGGCGACCTGGCTGGGTGCTGGAGGAGGTGACCTGGCTGGGTGCTGGAGGAGGTGACATGGCTGGCCCCTGCCCCTTACCTGGAGGAGGCGACCTTGCTGGGTGCTGGAGGAGGCGACCTGGCTGGCTGCTGGAGGAGGTGACTTGGCTGGCCCCTGCCCCTAACCTGGAGGAGGCGACTTGGCTGGCTGCTGGAGGAGGTGACATGGCTGGCCCCTGTCCCTAACCTGGAGGAGGCGACATGGCTGGCTGCTGGAGGAGGTGACCTGGCTGGCTGCTGTCCCTTACCTGGAGGAGGCAACCTGGCTGGCAGCTGGAGGAGGTGACCTGGCTGGCCCCTGCCCCTGACCTGGGGGAGGCGACCTGGCTGGCTACTAGAGGAGGCGCAACCCTCTGCCACTGTCCTAGTGGAGGCGACTTGGCTGGGTGCTGGAGGAGGTGACCTGGCTGGGTGCTGGAGGAGGTGACATGGCTGGCCCCTGCCCCTTACCTGGAGGAGGCGACCTTGCTGGGTGCTGGAGGAGGCGACCTAGCTGGCTGCTGGAAGAGGTGACCTGGCTGGCCCCTGCCCCTGACCTGGGGGAGGCGACCTGGCTGGCTACTAGAGGAGGCGAAACCCTCTGCCACTGTCCTAGTGGAGGCGACCTGGCTGGGTGCTGGAGGAGGCGACCTGGCTGGCTGCTGGAGGAGGTGACATGGCTGGGTGCTGGAGGAGGCGACCTGGCTGGCTGCTGGAGGAGGTGGCCTGGCTGGCTGCTGAAGGAGGTGACCTGGCTGGGTGCTGGAGGAGGTGATATGGCTGGGTGCTGGAGGAGGCGACCTGGCTGGCTGCTGGAGGAGGTGACCTGGCTGGCTGCTGGAGGAGGCGACCTGGCTGGCTGCTGGAGGAGGTGACCTGGCTGGCCCCTGCCCCTAACCTGGAGGAGGCGACTTGGCTGGCTGCTGGAGGAGGTGACCTGGCTGGCCCCTGCCCCTGACCTGGGGGAGGCGACCTGGCTGGCTACTAGAGGAGGCGCAACCCTCTGCCACTGTCCTAGTGGAGGCGAACTTGCTGGGTGCTGGAGGAGGCGACCTGGCTGGGTGCTGGAGGAGGTGACTTGGCTGGCTCCTGCTCCTAACCTGGAGGAGGCGACCTGGACGGCTGCTGGAGGAGGTGACCTGACTGGATGCTGCCCCTTACCTGGAGGAGGCGAAGTGGTCGACTGCTGAAGGAGGTGACCTGGCCGGCTGCTGGAGGAGGTGACCTGGCTGGCTGCTGGAGGAGGTGACTTGGCTGGCCCCTGCCCCTAACCTGGAGGAGGCGACTTGGCTGGCTGCTGGAGGAGGTGACCTGGCTGGCTGCTGCCCCTAACCTGGAGGATGTGACCTGGCTGGCTGCTGGAGGAGGTGACCTGGCTGGCTGCTGGAGGAGGTGACATGGCTGGCCCCTGCCCCTAACCTGGAGGAGGCGACTTGGCTGGCTGCTGGAGGAGGTGACCTGGCTGGCTGCTGCCCCTAACCTGGAGGAGGCGACCTGGCTGGCAGCTGGAGGAGGTGACCTGGCTGGCCCCTGCCCCGGACCTGGGGGAGGCGACCTGGCTGGCTTCTAGAGGAGGCGCAACCCTCTGCCACTGTCCTAGTGGAGGCGACCTTGCTGGGTGCTGGAGGAGGCGACCTGGCTGGGTGCTGGAGGAGGTGACTTATCTGGCTCCTGCCCCTAACCTGGAGGAGACGACCTGGACGGCTGCTGGAGGAGGTGACCTGACTGAATGCTGCCCCTAACCTGGAGGAGGCGAAGTGGCCGACTGCTGAAGGAGGTGACCTGGCCGGCTGCTGGAGGAGGTGACCTGGCTGGCTGCTGGAGGAGGTGACTTGGCTGGCCCCTGCCCCTAACCTGGAGGAGGCGACTTGGCTGGCTGCTGGAGGAGGTGACCTGGCTGGCTGCTGCCTCTAACCTGGAGGGTGTGACCTGGCTGGCTGCTGGAGGAGGAGACCTGGCTGGCTGCTGGAGGAGGTGACCTGGCTGGGTGCTGGAGGAGGTGACGTGGCTGGCCCCTGCCCCTAACCTGGAGGAGGCGACTTGGCTGGCTGCTGGAGGAGGTGACCTGGCTGGCTGCTGCCCCTAACCTGGAGGAGGCGACCTGGCTGGCAGCTGGAGGAGGTGACCTGGCTGGCCCCTGCCCCTGACCTGGGGGAGGCGACCTGGCTGGCTACTAGAGGAGGCGCAACCCTCTGCCACTGTCCTAGTGGAGGCGACCTTGCTGGGTGCTGGAGGAGGCGACCTGGCTGGGTGCTGGAGAATGTGACTTGGCTGGCTCCTGCCCCTAACCTGGAGGAGGCGACCTGGACGGCTGCTGGAGGAGGTGACCTGACTGGATGCTGCCCCTAACCTGGAGGAGGCGAAGTGGCCGACTGCTGAAGGAGGTGACCTGGGCGGCTGCTGGAGGAGGTGACCTGGCTGCCTGCTGGAGGAGGTGACATGGCTGGCCCCTGCCCCTAGCCTGGAGGAGGCGACTTCGCTGGGTGCTGGAGGAGGTGACATGGCTGGCCCCTGACCCTAACCTGGAGGAGGCGACATGCTGCTGAAGGAGGTGACCTGGCTGGGTGCTGGAGGAGGTGACATGGCTGGCTGCTGGAGGAGGTGACCTGGCTGGCCCCTGCCCGTAACCTGGAGAAGGCGATCTAGCTGGCTGCTGGAGGAGTTGACCTGGCTGGCCCCTGCCCCTGACCTGGGGGAGGCGACCTGGCTGGCTACTAGAGGAGGCGCAACCCTCTGCCTTTGTCCTAGTGGAGGCGACCTGGCTGGGTGCTGGAGGAGGCGACCTGGCTGGCAGCTGGAGGAGGTGACCTGGCTGGCTCCTGCCCCTAACCTGGAGGTGGCTGACCCCTGCCCCCAACCTGGAGGAGGCGACCTGGCTGGCAGCTGGAGGAGGTGACCTGGCTGGCCCCTGCCCCTGACCTGGGGGAGGAGAACTGGCTGGCTACTAGAGGAGCCGCAACCCTCAGCCACTGAACTAGTGGAGGCGACCTGGCTGGGTGCTGGAGGAGGTGACCTGGATGGCTGCTGGAGGAGGTGACCTGGCTGGCTCCTGCCCCTAACCTGGAGGAGGCGACCTGGCCGGCTGCTGGAGGAGGTGACCTGGGTGGGTGCTGGAGGAGGTGACCTGGCTGGCCCCTGCCCCTAACCTGGAGTGACATGGCTGGCTGCTGCAGGAGGCGCAAGCACCTGCCCCTGACCTGAAGGAGGCGACCTGGACGGCTGCTGGTGGAGGTGACCTGACTGGATGCTGCCCCTAACCTGGAGGAGGCGAAGTGGCCGACTGCTGAAGGAGGTGACCTGGCCGGCTGCTGGTGGAGGTGACCTGGCTGGCCCCTGCACCTGACCTGGGGGAGGCGACCTGGCTGGCTACTAGAGGAGGCGCAACCCCCTGCCACTGTCCTAGTGGAGGCGACCTTGCTGGGTGCTGGAGGAGGCGACCTGGCTGGCTGCTGGACGATGTGACCTGGCTGGCTGCTGCCCCTAACCTGGAGGAGGCGACCTGGCTGGCAGCTGGAGGAGGCGACCTGGCTGGCTGCTGGAGGAGGTGACCTGGCTGGCCCCTGCCCCTGACCTGGGGGAGGCGACCTGGCTGGCTACTAGAGGAGGCGCAACCCTCTGCCTTTGTCCTAGTGGAGGCGACCTGGCTGGGTGCTGGAGGAGGCGACCTGGCTGGCTGCTGGAGGAGGTGACCTGGCTGGCTCCTGCCCCTAACCTGGAGGTGGCTGGCTGCTGCCCCTAACCTGGAGGAGGCGACCTGGCTGGGTGCTGGAGGAGGTGACCTGGATGGCTGCTGGAGGAGGTGACCTGGCTGGCTCCTGCCCCTAACCTGGAGGAGGCGACCTGGCCGGCTGCTGGAGGAGGTGACCTGGGTGGGTGCTGGAGGAGGTGACCTGGCTGGCCCCTGCCCCAAACCTAGGGTAGGAAAGCTGGCCGGCTGCTGGAGGGGGCGCAACCCCCTGCCCTTGACCTGGTGGAGGCGACCAGGCCGGCTGCTGGGGTGGCTGGGTGCTGGAGTGCTGGAGGAGGTGACCTGGCTGGCCCCTGCCCCTAACCTGGAGTGACCTGGCTGGCTGCTGCAGGAGGCGCAAGCACCTGCCCCTGACCTGAAGGAGGCGACCTGGACGGCTGCTGGTGGAGGTGACCTGACTGGATGCTGCCCCTAACCTGGAGGAGGCGACTTGGCTGGCTGCTGGAGGAAGTGACATGGCTGGCCCCTGCCCCCAAACTGGAGGAGGCGACATGGCTGGCTGCTGGAGGAGGTGACCTGGCTGGCAGCTGGAGGAAGTGACCTGGCTGGCTTCTGCCCCTAACCTGGAGGAGGCGACCTGGCTGGCTGCTGGAGGAGGTGACCTTGCTGGCTGCTGCGCCAAACCTGGAGGAGGCGACCTGGCTGGCTACTAGAGGAGGCGCAACCCCCTGCCACTGTCCTAGTGGAGGCGACCTGGCTGGGTGCTGGAGGAGGCGACCTGGCTGGCTGCTGGAGGAGGTGACCTGGCTGGTCCCTGCCCCTAACCTGGGGGAGTCGAGCTGTCCGGCTGCTGGAAGGGGCGCAACCCCCTGCCACTGTCCTAGTGGAGGCGACCTGGCTGGGTGCTGGAGGAGGCGACCTGGCTGGCTGCTGGAGGAGGTGACCTGGCTGGTCCCTGCCCCTAACCTGGGGGAGGCGAGTTGTCCGGCTGCTGGAAGGGGCGCAACCCCCTGCCACTGTCCTAGTGGAGGCGACCTGGCTGGGTGCGGGAGGAGGCGACCTGGCTGGCTGCTGGAGAAGGTGACCTGGCTGGCTCCTGCCCCCAACCTGGAGGAGGCGACCTGGCTGGCAGCTGGAGGAGGTGACCTGGCTGGCCCCTGCCCCTGACCTGGGGGAGGAGACCTGGCTGGCTACTAGAGGAGCCGCAACCCTCAGCCACTGAACTAGTGGAGGCGACCTGGCTGGGTGCTGGAGGAGGTGACCTGGATGGCTGCTGGAGGAGGTGACCTGGCTGGCTCCTGCCCCTAACCTGGAGGAGGCGACCTGGCCGGCTGCTGGAGGAGGTGACCTGGGTGGGTGCTGGAGGAGGTGACCTGGCTGGCCCCTGCCCCTAACCTGGAGTGACATGGCTGGCTGCTGCAGGAGGCGCAAGCACCTGCCCCTGACCTGAAGGAGGCGACCTGGACGGCTGCTGGTGGAGGTGACCTGACTGGATGCTGCCCCTAACCTGGAGGAGGCGAAGTGGCCGACTGCTGAAGGAGGTGACCTGGCCGGCTGCTGGTGGAGGTGACCTGGCTGGCCCCTGCCCCTGACCTGGGGGAGGCGACCTGGCTGACTACTAGAGGAGGCGCAACCCCCTGCCACTGTCCTAGTGGAGGCGACCTTGCTGGGTGCTGGAGGAGGCGACCTGGCTGGCTGCTGGACGATGTGACCTGGCTGGCTCCTGCCCCCAACCTGGAGGAGGCGACCTGGCTGGCTGCTGGAGGAGGTGACCTGGCTGGCCCCTGCCCCTGACCTGGGGGAGGCGACCTGGCTGGCTACTAGAGGAGGCGCAACCCTCTGCCTTTGTCCTAGTGGAGGCGACCTGGCTGGGTGCTGGAGGAGGCGACCTGGCTGGCTGCTGGAGGAGGTGACCTGGCTGGCTCCTGCCCCTAACCTGGAGGTGGCTGGCCCCTGCCCCTAACCTGGAGGTGGATGGCCCCTGCCCCTAACCTGGAGGAGGCGACATGGCTGGCTGCTGGAGGAGGTGACCTGGCTGGCTGCTGCCCCTAACCTGGAGGAGGCGACCTGGCTGGCCGCTGGAGGAGGTGACCTGGCTGGCCCCTGCCCCTGACCTGGGGGAGGCGACATGGCTGGGTGCTGGAAGAGGCGACCTGACTGGCTGCTGGAGGAGGTGACCTGTCTGGCTGCTGCCCCTAACCTGGAGGAGGCGACCTGGCTGGCAGCTGGAGGAGGTGACCTGGCTGGGTGCTGGAGGAGGTGACCTGACTGGGCCCTGCCCCTGACCTAGGGGAGGCGACCTGGCTGGCTACTAGAGGAGGCGCAACCCTCTGCCACTGTCCTAGTGAGGCGACCTTGCTGGGTGCTGGATGCTGCCCCTAACCTGGAGGAGGCGAAGTGGCCGACTGCTGAAGGAGGTGACCTGGCTGGGTGCTGGAGGAGGCGACATGGCTGGCTGCTGGAGGAGGTGACCTGGCTGGCTGCGGCCCCTGCCCCTGACCTGGGGGAGGCGACCTGGCTGGCTACTAGAGGAGGCGCAACCCCCTGCCACTGTCCTAGTGGAGGCGACCTTTCTGGGTGCTGAAGGAGGCGACCTGGCTGGCTGCTGGACGAGGTGACCTGGCTGGCTGCTGCCCCTAACCTGGAGGAGGCGACCTGGCTGGCAGCTGGAGGAGGCGACCTGGCTGGCAGCTGGAGGAGGCGACCTGGCTGGCTGCTGGAGGAGGTGACTTGGCTGGCTCCTGCCCCTAACCTGGAGGAGGCGAAGTGGCCGACTGCTGAAGGAGGTGACCTGGCCGGCTGCTGGAGGAGGTGACCTGGCCGGCTGCTGGAGGAGGTGACCTGGCTGGGTGCTGGAGGAGGTGACCTGGCTGGCTGCTGCCCCTAACCTGGCTGGCTGCTGCCCCTAACCTGGAGGAGGCGACCTGGCTGGCAGCTGGAGGAGGTGACCTGGCTGGCCCCTGCCCCTAACCTGGAGGAGGCGACATGGCTGGCTGCTGGAGGAGGTGACCTGGCTGGGTGCTGGAGGAGGAGACATGGCTGGCTGCTGGAGGAGGTGACCTGGCTGGCTGCTGCCCCTAACCTGGAGGAGGCGACATGGCTGGCTGCTGGAGGAGGTGACCTGGCTGGCTGCTGCCCCTAACCTGGAGGAGGCGACGTGGCTGGCCTCTGGAGGAGGTGACCTGGCTGGCCCCTGCCCCTGACCTGGGGGAGGCGACATGGCAGGGTGCTGGAAGAGGCGACCTGACTGGCTGCTGGAGGAGGTGACCTGTCTGGCTGCTGCCCCTAACCTGGAGGAGGCGACCTAGCTGGCAGCTGGAGAAGGTGACCTGGCTGGGTGCTGGAGGAGGTGACCTGACTGGCCCCTGCCCCTGACCTAGGGGAGGCGACCTGGCTGGCTACTAGAGGAGGCGCAACCCTCTGCCACTGTCCTAGTGGAGGCGACCTGGCTAGGTGCTGGAGGAGGCGACCTGGCTGGCTGCTGGAGGAGGTGACCTGGCTGGCCCCTGCCCCTGACCTGGGGGAGGCGACCTGGCTGGCTACTAGAGGAGGCGCAACCCTCTGCCACTGTCCTAGTGGAGGCGACCTGGCTGGGTGGCTGGCCCCTGCCCCTGACCTGGGGGAGGCGACCTGGCTGGCTACTAGAGGAGGCGCAACCCTCTGCCACTGTCCTAGAGGAGGCGACATGGCTGGGTGCTGGAAGAGGCGACCTGGCTGGCTGCTGGAGGAGGTGACCTGTCTGGCAGCTGCCCCTAACCTGGAGGAGGCGACCTGGCTGGC
The DNA here is from genome assembly GCF_017639315.1 of Drosophila ananassae. NCBI lineage: Eukaryota > Metazoa > Arthropoda > Insecta > Diptera > Drosophilidae > Drosophila > Drosophila ananassae. The sequence continues at coordinate 20,523,747 of NC_057931.1, forward strand.
AGCTGGAGGAGGTGACCTGGCTGGGTGCTGGAGGAGGTGACCTGACTGGGCCCTGCCCCTGACCTAGGGGAGGCGACCTGGCTGGCTACTAGAGGAGGCGCAACCCTCTGCCACTGTCCTAGTGGAGGCGACCTTGCTGGGTGCTGGAGGAGGCGACCTGGCTGGCTGCTGGAGGAGGTGACCTGGCTGGCCCCTGCCCCTTACCTGGGGGAGGCGACCTGGCTGGCTACTAGAGGAGGCGCAACCCTCTGCCTCTGTCCTAGTGGAGGCAACCTGTCTGGGTGGCTGGCCCCTGCCCCTAACCTGGAGGAGGCGACATGGCTGGCTGCTGGAGGAGGTGACCTGGCTGGGTGCTGGAGGAGGAGACATGGCTGGCTGCTGGAGGAGGTGACCTGGCTAGCTGCTGCCCCTAACCTGGAGGAGGCGACATGGCTGGCTGCTGGAGGAGGTGACCTGGCTGGCTGCTGCCCCTAACCTGGAGGAGGCGACGTGGCTGGCCGCTGGAGGAGGTGACCTGGCTGGCCCCTGCCCCTGACCTGGGGGAGGCGACATGGCAGGGTGCTGGAAGAGGCGACCTGACTGGCTGCTGGAGGAGGTGACCTGTCTGGCTGCTGCCCCTAACCTGGAGGAGGCGACCTGGCTGGCAGCTGGAGAAGGTGACCTGGCTGGGTGCTGGAGGAGGTGACCTGACTGGCCCCTGCCCCTGACCAAGGGGAGGCGACCTGGCTGGCTACTAGAGGAGGCGCAACCCTCTGCCACTGTCCTAGTGGAGGCGACCTGGCTGGGTGCTGGAGGAGGTGACCTGGCTGGCTGCTGGAGGAGATGACCTGGCTGGCCCCTGCCCCTGACCTGGGGGAGGCGACCTGGCTGGCTACTAGAGGAGGCGCAACCCTCTGCCACTGTCCTAGTGGAGGCGACCTGGCTGGGTGGCTGGCCCCTGCCCCTGACCTGAGGAGGTGACCTGGCTAGGTGCTGGAGGAGGTGACATGGCCACCCTCTGCCACTGTCCTGGAGGACTGTACTGCACTGGAGGAGGTGACCTGGCTGGGTGCTGGAGGAGGTGACATGGCTGGCCCCTGCCCCTAACCTGGAGGAGGCGACATGGCTGGCTGCTGGAGGAGGTGACCTGGCTGGCTGCTGCCCCTAACCTGGAGGAGGCGACCTGGCTGGCCGCTGGAGGAGGTGACCTGGCTGGCCCCTGCCCCTGACCTGGGGGAGGCGACATGGCTGGGTGCTGGAAGAGGCGACCTGACTGGCTGCTGGAGGAGGTGACCTGTCTGGCTGCTGCCCCTAACCTGGAGGAGGCGACCTGGCTGGCAGCTGGAGGAGGTGACCTGGCTGGGTGCTGGAGGAGGTGACCTGACTGGGCCCTGCCCCTGACCTAGGGGAGGCGACCTGGCTGGCTACTAGAGGAGGCGCAACCCTCTGCCACTGTCCTAGTGGAGGCGACCTGACTGGCTGCTGGAAGAGGTGACCTGTCTGGCTGCTGCCCCTAACCTGGAGGAGGCGACCTGGCTGGCAGCTGGAGGAGGTGACCTGGCTGGGTGCTGGAGGAGGTGACCTGACTGGGCCCTGCCCCTGACCTAGGGGAGGCGACCTGGCTGGCTACTAGAGGAGGCGCAACCCTCTGCCACTGTCCTAGTGAGGCGACCTTGCTGGGTGCTGGATGCTGCCCCTAACCTGGAGGAGGCGAAGTGGCCGACTGCTGAAGGAGGTGACCTGGCCGGCTGCTGGAGGAGGTGACCTGGCTGGGTGCTGGAGGAGGAGACATGGCTGGCTGCTGGAGGAGGTGACCTGGCTGGCTGCTGCCCCTAACCTGGAGGAGGCGACATGGCTGGCTGCTGGAGGAGGTGACCTGGCTGGCTGCGGCCCCTGCCCCTGACCTGGGGGAGGCGACCTGGCTGGCTACTAGAGGAGGCGCAACCCCCTGCCACTGTCCTAGTGGAGGCGACCTTTCTGGGTGCTGAAGGAGGCGACCTGGCTGGCTGCTGGACGAGGTGACCTGGCTGGCTGCTGCCCCTAACCTGGAGGAGGCGACCTGGCTGGCAGCTGGAGGAGGCGACCTGGCTGGCAGCTGGAGGAGGCGACCTGGCTGGCTGCTGGAGGAGGTGACTTGGCTGGCTCCTGCCCCTAACCTGGAGGATGTGACCTGGCTGGCTGCTGGAGGAGGTGACCTGGCTGGCTGCTGGAGGAGGTGACATGGCTGGCCCCTGCCCCTAACCTGGAGGAGGCGACTTGGCTGGCTGCTGGAGGAGGTGACCTGGCTGGCTGCTGCCCCTAACCTGGAGGAGGCGACCTGGCTGGCAGCTGGAGGAGGTGACCTGGCTGGCCCCTGCCCCGGACCTGGGGGAGGCGACCTGGCTGGCTTCTAGAGGAGGCGCAACCCTCTGCCACTGTCCTAGTGGAGGCGACCTTGCTGGGTGCTGGAGGAGGCGACCTGGCTGGGTGCTGGAGGAGGTGACTTGGCTGGCTCCTGCCCCTAACCTGGAGGAGACGACCTGGACGGCTGCTGGAGGAGGTGACCTGACTGGATGCTGCCCCTAACCTGGAGGAGGCGAAGTGGCCGACTGCTGAAGGAGGTGACCTGGCCGGCTGCTGGAGGAGGTGACCTGGCTGGCTGCTGGAGGAGGTGACTTGGCTGGCCCCTGCCCCTAACCTGGAGGAGGCGACTTGGCTGGCTGCTGGAGGAGGTGACCTGGCTGGCTGCTGCCTCTAACCTGGAGGGTGTGACCTGGCTGGCTGCTGGAGGAGGTGACCTGGCTGGCTGCTGGAGGAGGTGACCTGGCTGGGTGCTGGAGGAGGTGACGTGGCTGGCCCCTGCCCCTAACCTGGAGGAGGCGACTTGGCTGGCTGCTGGAGGAGGTGACCTGGCTGGCTGCTGCCCCTAACCTGGAGGAGGCGACCTGGCTGGCAGCTGGAGGAGGTGACCTGGCTGGCCCCTGCCCCTGACCTGGGGGAGGCGACCTGGCTGGCTACTAGAGGAGGCGCAACCCTCTGCCACTGTCCTAGTGGAGGCGACCTTGCTGGGTGCTGGAGGAGGCGACCTGGCTGGGTGCTGGAGAATGTGACTTGGCTGGCTCCTGCCCCTAACCTGGAGGAGGCGACCTGGACGGCTGCTGGAGGAGGTGACCTGACTGGATGCTGCCCCTAACCTGGAGGAGGCGAAGTGGCCGACTGCTGAAGGAGGTGACCTGGGCGGCTGCTGGAGGAGGTGACCTGGCTGCCTGCTGGAGGAGGTGACATGGCTGGCCCCTGCCCCTAGCCTGGAGGAGGCGACTTCGCTGGGTGCTGGAGGAGGTGACATGGCTGGCCCCTGACCCTAACCTGGAGGAGGCGACATGCTGCTGAAGGAGGTGACCTGGCTGGGTGCTGGAGGAGGTGACATGGCTGGCTGCTGGAGGAGGTGACCTGGCTGGCCCCTGCCCGTAACCTGGAGAAGGCGATCTAGCTGGCTGCTGGAGGAGTTGACCTGGCTGGCCCCTGCCCCTGACCTGGGGGAGGCGACCTGGCTGGCTACTAGAGGAGGCGCAACCCTCTGCCTTTGTCCTAGTGGAGGCGACCTGGCTGGGTGCTGGAGGAGGCGACCTGGCTGGCAGCTGGAGGAGGTGACCTGGCTGGCAGCTGGAGGAGGTGACCTGGCTGGCCCCTGCCCCTAACCTGGAGGAGGCGACATGGCTGGCTGCTGGAGGAGGTGACCTGGCTGGGTGCTGGAGGAGGAGACATGGCTGGCTGCTGGAGGAGGTGACCTGGCTGGCTGCTGCCCCTAACCTGGAGGAGGCGACATGGCTGGCTGCTGGAGGAGGTGACCTGGCTGGCTGCTGCCCCTAACCTGGAGGAGGCGACGTGGCTGGCCTCTGGAGGAGGTGACCTGGCTGGCCCCTGCCCCTGACCTGGGGGAGGCGACATGGCAGGGTGCTGGAAGAGGCGACCTGACTGGCTGCTGGAGGAGGTGACCTGTCTGGCTGCTGCCCCTAACCTGGAGGAGGCGACCTAGCTGGCAGCTGGAGAAGGTGACCTGGCTGGGTGCTGGAGGAGGTGACCTGACTGGCCCCTGCCCCTGACCTAGGGGAGGCGACCTGGCTGGCTACTAGAGGAGGCGCAACCCTCTGCCACTGTCCTAGTGGAGGCGACCTGGCTAGGTGCTGGAGGAGGCGACCTGGCTGGCTGCTGGAGGAGGTGACCTGGCTGGCCCCTGCCCCTGACCTGGGGGAGGCGACCTGGCTGGCTACTAGAGGAGGCGCAACCCTCTGCCACTGTCCTAGTGGAGGCGACCTGGCTGGGTGGCTGGCCCCTGCCCCTGACCTGGGGGAGGCGACCTGGCTGGCTACTAGAGGAGGCGCAACCCTCTGCCACTGTCCTAGAGGAGGCGACATGGCTGGGTGCTGGAAGAGGCGACCTGGCTGGCTGCTGGAGGAGGTGACCTGTCTGGCAGCTGCCCCTAACCTGGAGGAGGCGACCTGGCTGGCAGCTGGAGGAGGTGACCTGGCTGGGTGCTGGAGGAGGTGACCTGACTGGGCCCTGCCCCTGACCTAGGGGAGGCGACCTGGCTGGCTACTAGAGGAGGCGCAACCCTCTGCCACTGTCCTAGTGGAGGCGACCTTGCTGGGTGCTGGAGGAGGCGACCTGGCTGGCTGCTGGAGGAGGTGACCTGGCTGGCCCCTGCCCCTTACCTGGGGGAGGCGACCTGGCTGGCTACTAGAGGAGGCGCAACCCTCTGCCTCTGTCCTAGTGGAGGCAACCTGTCTGGGTGGCTGGCCCCTGCCCCTAACCTGGAGGAGGCGACATGGCTGGCTGCTGGAGGAGGTGACCTGGCTGGGTGCTGGAGGAGGAGACATGGCTGGCTGCTGGAGGAGGTGACCTGGCTAGCTGCTGCCCCTAACCTGGAGGAGGCGACATGGCTGGCTGCTGGAGGAGGTGACCTGGCTGGCTGCTGCCCCTAACCTGGAGGAGGCGACGTGGCTGGCCGCTGGAGGAGGTGACCTGGCTGGCCCCTGCCCCTGACCTGGGGGAGGCGACATGGCAGGGTGCTGGAAGAGGCGACCTGACTGGCTGCTGGAGGAGGTGACCTGTCTGGCTGCTGCCCCTAACCTGGAGGAGGCGACCTGGCTGGCAGCTGGAGAAGGTGACCTGGCTGGGTGCTGGAGGAGGTGACCTGACTGGCCCCTGCCCCTGACCAAGGGGAGGCGACCTGGCTGGCTACTAGAGGAGGCGCAACCCTCTGCCACTGTCCTAGTGGAGGCGACCTGGCTGGGTGCTGGAGGAGGTGACCTGGCTGGCTGCTGGAGGAGATGACCTGGCTGGCCCCTGCCCCTGACCTGGGGGAGGCGACCTGGCTGGCTACTAGAGGAGGCGCAACCCTCTGCCACTGTCCTAGTGGAGGCGACCTGGCTGGGTGGCTGGCCCCTGCCCCTGACCTGAGGAGGTGACCTGGCTAGGTGCTGGAGGAGGTGACATGGCCACCCTCTGCCACTGTCCTGGAGGACTGTACTGCACTGGAGGAGGTGACCTGGCTGGGTGCTGGAGGAGGTGACATGGCTGGCCCCTGCCCCTAACCTGGAGGAGGCGACATGGCTGGCTGCTGGAGGAGGTGACCTGGCTGGCTGCTGCCCCTAACCTGGAGGAGGCGACCTGGCTGGCCGCTGGAGGAGGTGACCTGGCTGGCCCCTGCCCCTGACCTGGGGGAGGCGACATGGCTGGGTGCTGGAAGAGGCGACCTGACTGGCTGCTGGAGGAGGTGACCTGTCTGGCTGCTGCCCCTAACCTGGAGGAGGCGACCTGGCTGGCAGCTGGAGGAGGTGACCTGGCTGGGTGCTGGAGGAGGTGACCTGACTGGGCCCTGCCCCTGACCTAGGGGAGGCGACCTGGCTGGCTACTAGAGGAGGCGCAACCCTCTGCCACTGTCCTAGTGGAGGCGACCTGACTGGCTGCTGGAAGAGGTGACCTGTCTGGCTGCTGCCCCTAACCTGGAGGAGGCGACCTGGCTGGCAGCTGGAGGAGGTGACCTGGCTGGGTGCTGGAGGAGGTGACCTGACTGGGCCCTGCCCCTGACCTAGGGGAGGCGACCTGGCTGGCTACTAGAGGAGGCGCAACCCTCTGCCACTGTCCTAGTGAGGCGACCTTGCTGGGTGCTGGATGCTGCCCCTAACCTGGAGGAGGCGAAGTGGCCGACTGCTGAAGGAGGTGACCTGGCCGGCTGCTGGAGGAGGTGACCTGGCTGGGTGCTGGAGGAGGAGACATGGCTGGCTGCTGGAGGAGGTGACCTGGCTGGCTGCTGCCCCTAACCTGGAGGAGGCGACATGGCTGGCTGCTGGAGGAGGTGACCTGGCTGGCTGCGGCCCCTGCCCCTGACCTGGGGGAGGCGACCTGGCTGGCTACTAGAGGAGGCGCAACCCCCTGCCACTGTCCTAGTGGAGGCGACCTTTCTGGGTGCTGAAGGAGGCGACCTGGCTGGCTGCTGGACGAGGTGACCTGGCTGGCTGCTGCCCCTAACCTGGAGGAGGCGACCTGGCTGGCAGCTGGAGGAGGCGACCTGGCTGGCAGCTGGAGGAGGCGACCTGGCTGGCTGCTGGAGGAGGTGACTTGGCTGGCTCCTGCCCCTAACCTGGAGGATGTGACCTGGCTGGCTGCTGGAGGAGGTGACCTGGCTGGCTGCTGGAGGAGGTGACATGGCTGGCCCCTGCCCCTAACCTGGAGGAGGCGACTTGGCTGGCTGCTGGAGGAGGTGACCTGGCTGGCTGCTGCCCCTAACCTGGAGGAGGCGACCTGGCTGGCAGCTGGAGGAGGTGACCTGGCTGGCCCCTGCCCCGGACCTGGGGGAGGCGACCTGGCTGGCTTCTAGAGGAGGCGCAACCCTCTGCCACTGTCCTAGTGGAGGCGACCTTGCTGGGTGCTGGAGGAGGCGACCTGGCTGGGTGCTGGAGGAGGTGACTTGGCTGGCTCCTGCCCCTAACCTGGAGGAGACGACCTGGACGGCTGCTGGAGGAGGTGACCTGACTGGATGCTGCCCCTAACCTGGAGGAGGCGAAGTGGCCGACTGCTGAAGGAGGTGACCTGGCCGGCTGCTGGAGGAGGTGACCTGGCTGGCTGCTGGAGGAGGTGACTTGGCTGGCCCCTGCCCCTAACCTGGAGGAGGCGACTTGGCTGGCTGCTGGAGGAGGTGACCTGGCTGGCTGCTGCCTCTAACCTGGAGGGTGTGACCTGGCTGGCTGCTGGAGGAGGTGACCTGGCTGGCTGCTGGAGGAGGTGACCTGGCTGGGTGCTGGAGGAGGTGACGTGGCTGGCCCCTGCCCCTAACCTGGAGGAGGCGACTTGGCTGGCTGCTGGAGGAGGTGACCTGGCTGGCTGCTGCCCCTAACCTGGAGGAGGCGACCTGGCTGGCAGCTGGAGGAGGTGACCTGGCTGGCCCCTGCCCCTGACCTGGGGGAGGCGACCTGGCTGGCTACTAGAGGAGGCGCAACCCTCTGCCACTGTCCTAGTGGAGGCGACCTTGCTGGGTGCTGGAGGAGGCGACCTGGCTGGGTGCTGGAGAATGTGACTTGGCTGGCTCCTGCCCCTAACCTGGAGGAGGCGACCTGGACGGCTGCTGGAGGAGGTGACCTGACTGGATGCTGCCCCTAACCTGGAGGAGGCGAAGTGGCCGACTGCTGAAGGAGGTGACCTGGGCGGCTGCTGGAGGAGGTGACCTGGCTGCCTGCTGGAGGAGGTGACATGGCTGGCCCCTGCCCCTAGCCTGGAGGAGGCGACTTCGCTGGGTGCTGGAGGAGGTGACATGGCTGGCCCCTGACCCTAACCTGGAGGAGGCGACATGCTGCTGAAGGAGGTGACCTGGCTGGGTGCTGGAGGAGGTGACATGGCTGGCTGCTGGAGGAGGTGACCTGGCTGGCCCCTGCCCGTAACCTGGAGAAGGCGATCTAGCTGGCTGCTGGAGGAGTTGACCTGGCTGGCCCCTGCCCCTGACCTGGGGGAGGCGACCTGGCTGGCTACTAGAGGAGGCGCAACCCTCTGCCTTTGTCCTAGTGGAGGCGACCTGGCTGGGTGCTGGAGGAGGCGACCTGGCTGGCAGCTGGAGGAGGTGACCTGGCTGGCTCCTGCCCCTAACCTGGAGGTGGCTGACCCCTGCCCCTAACCTGGAGGAGGCGACCTGGCTGGCTGCTGGAGGAGGTGACCTGGCTGGCTCCTGCCCCTAACCTGGTGGAGGTGACCTGGCCGGCTGCTGGAGGAGGTGACCTGGCTGGCCCCTGCCCCTAACCTGGAGGTGGCGACCTGGCTGGCAGCTGGATGAGGTGACCTGGCTGGCAGCTGGAGGAGGTGTCCTGGCTGGCTTCTGCCCCTAACCTGGAGGAGGCGACCTGGCTGGCTGCTGGAGGAGCTGACCTGACTGGATGCTGCCCCTAACCTGGAGGAGGCGAAGTGGCCGACTGCTGAAGGAGGTGACCTGGCCGGCTGCTGGAGGAGGTGACCTGGCCGGCTGCTGGTGACCTGGCTCGGTGCTGGAGGAGGTTACATGGCTGGCCCCTGCCCCTAACCTGGAGGAGGCGACTTGGCTGGCTGCTGGAGGAGGTGACCTGGCTGGCTGCTGCCCCTAACCTGGAGGAGGCGACCTGGCTGGCTGGCTGCTGGAGGAGGTGACATGGCTGGGTGCTGGAGGAGGCGACCTGGCTGGCTGCTGGAGGAGGTGACCTGGCTGGCTGCTGTGGGAGGTGACCTGGCTGGGTGCTGGAGGAGGTGACATGGCTGGGTGCTGGAGGAGGCGACCTGGCTGGCTGCTGGAGGAGGTGACCTGGCTGGCTGCTGGAGGAGGCGACCTGGCTGGCTGCTGGAGGAGGTGACCTGGCTGGCCCCTGCCCCTAACCTGGAGGAGGCGACTTGGCTGGCTGCTGGAGGAGGTGACCTGGCTGGCCCCTGCCCCTGAGCTGGGGGAGGCGACCTGGCTGGCTACTAGAGGAGGCGCAACCCTCTGCCACTGTCCTAGTGGAGGCGAACTTGCTGGGTGCTGGAGGAGGCGACCTGGCTGGGTGCTGGAGGAGGTGACTTGGCTGGCTCCTGCCCCTAACCTGGAGGAGGCGACCTGGACGGCTGCTGGAGGAGGTGACCTGACTGGATGCTGCCCCTAACCTGGAGGAGGCGAAGTGGTCGACTGCTGAAGGAGGTGACCTGGCCGGCTGCTGGAGGAGGTGACCTGGCTGGCTGCTGGAGGAGGTGACTTGGCTGGCCCCTGCCCCTAACCTGGAGGAGGCGACTTGGCTGGCTGCTGGAGGAGGTGACCTGGCTGGCTGCTGCCCCTAACCTGGAGGATGTGACCTGGCTGGCTGCTGGAGGAGGTGACGTGGCTGGCTGCTGGAGGAGGTGACATGGCTGGCCCCTGCCCCTAACCTGGAGGAGGCGACTTGGCTGGCTGCTGGAGGAGGTGACCTGGCTGGCTGCTGCCCCTAACCTGGAGGAGGCGACCTGGCTGGCAGCTGGAGGAGGTGACCTGGCTGGCCCCTGCCCCGGACCTGGGGGAGGCGACCTGGCTGGCTTCTAGAGGAGGCGCAACCCTCTGCCACTGTCCTAGTGGAGGCGACCTTGCTGGGTGCTGGAGGAGGCGACCTGGCTGGGTGCTGGAGGAGGTGACTTGGCTGGCTCCTGCCCCTAACCTGGAGGAGACGAGCTGGACGGCTGCTGGAGGAGGTGACCTGACTGGATGCTGCCCCTAACCTGGAGGAGGCGAAGTGGCCGACTGCTGAAGGAGGTGACCTTGCCGGCTGCTGGAGGAGGTGACCTGGCTGGCAGCTGGAGGAGGTGACTTGGCTGGCCCCTGCCCCTAACCTGGAGGAGGCGACTTGGCTGGCTGCTGGAGGAGGTGACCTGGCTGGCTGCTGCCCCTAACCTGGAGGAGGCGACCTGGCTGGCTGGCTGCTGGAGGAGGTGACATGGCTGGGTGCTGGAGGAGGCGACCTGGCTGGCTGCTGGAGGAGGTGACCTGGCTGGCTGCTGTGGGAGGTGACCTGGCTGGGTGCTGGAGGAGGTGACATGGCTGGGTGCTGGAGGAGGCGACCTGGCTGGCTGCTGGAGGAGGTGACCTGGCTGGCTGCTGGAGGAGGCGACCTGGCTGGCTGGCTGCTGGAGGAGGTGACATGGCTGGGTGCTGGAGGAGGCGACCTGGCTGGCTGCTGGAGGAGGTGACCTGGCTGGCTGCTGTGGGAGGTGACCTGGCTGGGTGCTGGAGGAGGTGACATGGCTGGGTGCTGGAGGAGGCGACCTGGCTGGCTACTAGAGGAGGCGCAACCCTCTGCCACTGTCCTAGTGAGGCGACCTTGCTGGGTGCTGGATGCTGCCCCTAACCTGGAGGAGGCGAAGTGGCCGACTGCTGAAGGAGGTGACCTGGCCGGCTGCTGGAGGAGGTGACCTGGCTGGGTGCTGGAGGAGGAGACATGGCTGGCTGCTGGAGGAGGTGACCTGGCTGGCTGCTGCCCCTAACCTGGAGGAGGCGACATGGCTGGCTGCTGGAGGAGGTGACCTGGCTGGCTGCGGCCCCTGCCCCTGACCTGGGGGAGGCGACCTGGCTGGCTACTAGAGGAGGCGCAACCCCCTGCCACTGTCCTAGTGGAGGCGACCTTTCTGGGTGCTGAAGGAGGCGACCTGGCTGGCTGCTGGACGAGGTGACCTGGCTGGCTGCTGCCCCTAACCTGGAGGAGGCGACCTGGCTGGCAGCTGGAGGAGGCGACCTGGCTGGCAGCTGGAGGAGGCGACCTGGCTGGCTGCTGGAGGAGGTGACTTGGCTGGCTCCTGCCCCTAACCTGGAGGATGTGACCTGGCTGGCTGCTGGAGGAGGTGACCTGGCTGGCTGCTGGAGGAGGTGACATGGCTGGCCCCTGCCCCTAACCTGGAGGAGGCGACTTGGCTGGCTGCTGGAGGAGGTGACCTGGCTGGCTGCTGCCCCTAACCTGGAGGAGGCGACCTGGCTGGCAGCTGGAGGAGGTGACCTGGCTGGCCCCTGCCCCGGACCTGGGGGAGGCGACCTGGCTGGCTTCTAGAGGAGGCGCAACCCTCTGCCACTGTCCTAGTGGAGGCGACCTTGCTGGGTGCTGGAGGAGGCGACCTGGCTGGGTGCTGGAGGAGGTGACTTGGCTGGCTCCTGCCCCTAACCTGGAGGAGACGACCTGGACGGCTGCTGGAGGAGGTGACCTGACTGGATGCTGCCCCTAACCTGGAGGAGGCGAAGTGGCCGACTGCTGAAGGAGGTGACCTGGCCGGCTGCTGGAGGAGGTGACCTGGCTGGCTGCTGGAGGAGGTGACTTGGCTGGCCCCTGCCCCTAACCTGGAGGAGGCGACTTGGCTGGCTGCTGGAGGAGGTGACCTGGCTGGCTGCTGCCTCTAACCTGGAGGGTGTGACCTGGCTGGCTGCTGGAGGAGGTGACCTGGCTGGCTGCTGGAGGAGGTGACCTGGCTGGGTGCTGGAGGAGGTGACGTGGCTGGCCCCTGCCCCTAACCTGGAGGAGGCGACTTGGCTGGCTGCTGGAGGAGGTGACCTGGCTGGCTGCTGCCCCTAACCTGGAGGAGGCGACCTGGCTGGCAGCTGGAGGAGGTGACCTGGCTGGCCCCTGCCCCTGACCTGGGGGAGGCGACCTGGCTGGCTACTAGAGGAGGCGCAACCCTCTGCCACTGTCCTAGTGGAGGCGACCTTGCTGGGTGCTGGAGGAGACGACCTGGCTGGGTGCTGGAGAATGTGACTTGGCTGGCTCCTGCCCCTAACCTGGAGGAGGCGACCTGGACGGCTGCTGGAGGAGGTGACCTGACTGGATGCTGCCCCTAACCTGGAGGAGGCGAAGTGGCCGACTGCTGAAGGAGGTGACCTGGGCGGCTGCTGGAGGAGGTGACCTGGCTGCCTGCTGGAGGAGGTGACATGGCTGGCCCCTGCCCCTAGCCTGGAGGAGGCGACTTCGCTGGGTGCTGGAGGAGGTGACATGGCTGGCCCCTGACCCTAACCTGGAGGAGGCGACATGCTGCTGAAGGAGGTGACCTGGCTGGGTGCTGGAGGAGGTGACATGGCTGGCTGCTGGAGGAGGTGACCTGGCTGGCCCCTGCCCGTAACCTGGAGAAGGCGATCTAGCTGGCTGCTGGAGGAGTTGACCTGGCTGGCCCCTGCCCCTGACCTGGGGGAGGCGACCTGGCTGGCTACTAGAGGAGGCGCAACCCTCTGCCTTTGTCCTAGTGGAGGCGACCTGGCTGGGTGCTGGAGGAGGCGACCTGGCTGGCAGCTGGAGGAGGTGACCTGGCTGGCTCCTGCCCCTAACCTGGAGGTGGCTGACCCCTGCCCCTAACCTGGAGGAGGCGACCTGGCTGGCTGCTGGAGGAGGTGACCTGGCTGGCTCCTGCCCCTAACCTGGTGGAGGTGACCTGGCCGGCTGCTGGAGGAGGTGACCTGGCTGGCCCCTGCCCCTAACCTGGAGGTGGCGACCTGGCTGGCAGCTGGATGAGGTGACCTGGCTGGCAGCTGGAGGAGGTGTCCTGGCTGGCTTCTGCCCCTAACCTGGAGGAGGCGACCTGGCTGGCTGCTGGAGGAGCTGACCTGACTGGATGCTGCCCCTAACCTGGAGGAGGCGAAGTGGCCGACTGCTGAAGGAGGTGACCTGGCCGGCTGCTGGAGGAGGTGACCTGGCCGGCTGCTGGTGACCTGGCTCGGTGCTGGAGGAGGTTACATGGCTGGCCCCTGCCCCTAACCTGGAGGAGGCGACTTGGCTGGCTGCTGGAGGAGGTGACCTGGCTGGCTGCTGCCCCTAACCTGGAGGAGGCGACCTGGCTGGCTGGCTGCTGGAGGAGGTGACATGGCTGGGTGCTGGAGGAGGCGACCTGGCTGGCTGCTGGAGGAGGTGACCTGGCTGGCTGCTGTGGGAGGTGACCTGGCTGGGTGCTGGAGGAGGTGACATGGCTGGGTGCTGGAGGAGGCGACCTGGCTGGCTGCTGGAGGAGGTGACCTGGCTGGCTGCTGGAGGAGGCGACCTGGCTGGCTGCTGGAGGAGGTGACCTGGCTGGCCCCTGCCCCTAACCTGGAGGAGGCGACTTGGCTGGCTGCTGGAGGAGGTGACCTGGCTGGCCCCTGCCCCTGAGCTGGGGGAGGCGACCTGGCTGGCTACTAGAGGAGGCGCAACCCTCTGCCACTGTCCTAGTGGAGGCGAACTTGCTGGGTGCTGGAGGAGGCGACCTGGCTGGGTGCTGGAGGAGGTGACTTGGCTGGCTCCTGCCCCTAACCTGGAGGAGGCGACCTGGACGGCTGCTGGAGGAGGTGACCTGACTGGATGCTGCCCCTAACCTGGAGGAGGCGAAGTGGTCGACTGCTGAAGGAGGTGACCTGGCCGGCTGCTGGAGGAGGTGACCTGGCTGGCTGCTGGAGGAGGTGACTTGGCTGGCCCCTGCCCCTAACCTGGAGGAGGCGACTTGGCTGGCTGCTGGAGGAGGTGACCTGGCTGGCTGCTGCCCCTAACCTGGAGGATGTGACCTGGCTGGCTGCTGGAGGAGGTGACCTGGCTGGCTGCTGGAGGAGGTGACATGGCTGGCCCCTGCCCCTAACCTGGAGGAGGCGACTTGGCTGGCTGCTGGAGGAGGTGACCTGGCTGGCTGCTGCCCCTAACCTGGAGGAGGCGACCTGGCTGGCAGCTGGAGGAGGTGACCTGGCTGGCCCCTGCCCCGGACCTGGGGGAGGCGACCTGGCTGGCTTCTAGAGGAGGCGCAACCCTCTGCCACTGTCCTAGTGGAGGCGACCTTGCTGGGTGCTGGAGGAGGCGACCTGGCTGGGTGCTGGAGGAGGTGACTTGGCTGGCTCCTGCCCCTAACCTGGAGGAGACGAGCTGGACGGCTGCTGGAGGAGGTGACCTGACTGGATGCTGCCCCTAACCTGGAGGAGGCGAAGTGGCCGACTGCTGAAGGAGGTGACCTTGCCGGCTGCTGGAGGAGGTGACCTGGCTGGCAGCTGGAGGAGGTGACTTGGCTGGCCCCTGCCCCTAACCTGGAGGAGGCGACTTGGCTGGCTGCTGGAGGAGGTGACCTGGCTGGCTGCTGCCTCTAACCTGGAGGGTGTGACCTGGCTGGCTGCTGGAGGAGGTGACCTGGCTGGCTGCTGGAGGAAGTGACCTGGCTGGGTGCTGGAGGAGGTGACGTGGCTGGCCCCTGCCCCTAACCTGGAGGAGGCGACTTGGCTGGCTGCTGGAGGAGGTGACCTGGCTGGCTGCTGCCCCTAACCTGGAGGAGGCGACCTGGCTGGCAGCTGGAGGAGGTGACCTGGCTGGCCCCTGCCCCTGACCTGGGGGAGGCGACCTGGCTGGCTACTAGAGGAGGCGCAACCCTCTGCCACTGTCCTAGTGGAGGCGACCTTGCTGGGTGCTGGAGGAGGCGACCTGGCTGGGTGCTGGAGAATGTGACTTGGCTGGCTCCTGCCCCTAACCTGGAGGAGGCGACCTGGACGGCTGCTGGAGGAGGTGACCTGACTGGATGCTGCCCCTAACCTGGAGGAGGCGAAGTGGCCGACTGCTGAAGGAGGTGACCTGGGCGGCTGCTGGAGGAGGTGACCTGGCTGCCTGCTGGAGGAGGTGACATGGCTGGCCCCTGCCCCTAGCCTGGAGGAGGCGACTTCGCTGGGTGCTGGAGGAGGTGACATGGCTGGCCCCTGACCCTAACCTGGAGGAGGCGACATGCTGCTGAAGGAAGTGACCTGGCTGGGTGCTGGAGGAGGTGACATGGCTGGCTGCTGGAGGAGGTGACCTGGCTGGCCCCTGCCCGTAACCTGGAGAAGGCGATCTAGCTGGCTGCTGGAGGAGTTGACCTGGCTGGCCCCTGCCCCTGACCTGGGGGAGGCGACCTGGCTGGCTACTAGAGGAGGCGCAACCCTCTGCCTTTGTCCTAGTGGAGGCGACCTGGCTGGGTGCTGGAGGAGGCGACCTGGCTGGCAGCTGGAGGAGGTGACCTGGCTGGCTCCTGCCCCTAACCTGGAGGTGGCTGACCCCTGCCCCTAACCTGGAGGAGGCGACCTGGCTGGCTGCTGGAGGAGGTGACCTGGCTGGCTGCTGGAGGAGGTGACCTGGCTGGCTCCTGCCCCTAACCTGGAGGAGGTGACCTGGCTGGCCCCTGCCCCCAACCAGGAGGTGGCGACCTGGCTGGCAGCTGGATGAGGTGACCTGGCTGGCAGCTGGAGGAGGTGTCCTGGCTGGCTTCTGCCCCTAACCTGGAGGAGGCGACCTGGCTGGCTGCTGGAGGAGCTGACCTGACTGGATGCTGCCCCTAACCTGGAGGAGGCGAAGTGGCCGACTGCTGAAGGAGGTGACCTGGCCGGCTGCTGGAGGAGGTGACCTGGCCGGCTGCTGGAGGAGGTGACCTGGCTCGGTGCTGGAGGAGGTTACATGGCTGGCCCCTGCCCCTAACCTGGAGGAGGCGACATGGCTGGCTGCTGGAGGAGGTGACCTGGCTGGCTGCTGCCCCTAACCTGGAGGAGGCGACCTGGCTGGCAGCTGGAGGAGGTGACCTGGCTGGCCCCTGCCCCTGACCTGGGGGAAGCGACCTGGTTGGCTACTAGAGGAGGCGCAACCCTCTGCCACTGTCCTAGTGGAGGCGACCTGGCTGCGTGCTGGAGGAGGCGACCTGGCTGGCAGCTGGAGGAGGTGTCCTGGCTGGCTTCTGCCCCTAACCTGGAGGAGGCGACCTGGCTGGCTGCTGGAGGAGCTGACCTGACTGGATGCTGCCCCTAACCTGGAGGAGGCGAAGTGGCCGACTGCTGAAGGAGGTGACCTGGCCGGCTGCTGGAGGAGGTGACCTGGCCGGCTGCTGGAGGAGGTGACCTGGCTCGGTGCTGGAGGAGGTTACATGGCTGGCCCCTGCCCCTAACCTGGAGGAGGCGACATGGCTGGCTGCTGGAGGAGGTGACCTGGCTGGCTGCTGCCCCTTACCTGGAGGAGGCGACCTGGCTGGCAGCTGGAGGAGGCGACCTGGGTGGCCCCTGCCCCTGACCTGGGGGAGGCGACCTGGCTGGCTACTAGAGGAGGCGCAACCCTCTGCCACTGTCCTAGTGGAGGCGACCTGACTGGGTGCTGGAGGAGGCGACCTGGCTGGGTGCTGGAGGAGGCGACCTGGCTGGGTGCTGGAGGAGGGTACCTGGCTGGCCCCTGCCCGTAACCTGGAGGAGGCGAGCTGTCCGGCTGCTGGAAGGGGCGCAACCCCCTGCCACTGTCCTAGTGGAGGCGACCTGGCTGGGTGCGGGAGGAGGCGACCTGGCTGGCTGCTGGAGGAGGTGACCTGGCTGGCTGCTGCCCCTAACCTGGAGGAGGCGACCTGGCTGGCAGCTGGAGGAGGTGACCTGGCTGGCCCCTGCCCCTGACCTGGGGGAGGCGACCTGGCTGGCTACTAGAGGAGGCGCAACCCTCTGCCACTGTCCTAGTGGAGGCGACCTTGCTGGGTGCTGGAGGAGGCGACCTGGCTGGGTGCTGGAGAATGTGACTTGGCTGGCTCCTGCCCCTAACCTGGAGGAGGCGACCTGGACGGCTGCTGGAGGAGGTGACCTGACTGGATGCTGCCCCTAACCTGGAGGAGGCGAAGTGGCCGACTGCTGAAGGAGGTGACCTGGGCGGCTGCTGGAGGAGGTGACCTGGCTGCCTGCTGGAGGAGGTGACATGGCTGGCCCCTGCCCCTAGCCTGGAGGAGGCGACTTCGCTGGGTGCTGGAGGAGGTGACATGGCTGGCCCCTGACCCTAACCTGGAGGAGGCGACATGCTGCTGAAGGAAGTGACCTGGCTGGGTGCTGGAGGAGGTGACATGGCTGGCTGCTGGAGGAGGTGACCTGGCTGGCCCCTGCCCGTAACCTGGAGAAGGCGATCTAGCTGGCTGCTGGAGGAGTTGACCTGGCTGGCCCCTGCCCCTGACCTGGGGGAGGCGACCTGGCTGGCTACTAGAGGAGGCGCAACCCTCTGCCTTTGTCCTAGTGGAGGCGACCTGGCTGGGTGCTGGAGGAGGCGACCTGGCTGGCAGCTGGAGGAGGTGACCTGGCTGGCTCCTGCCCCTAACCTGGAGGTGGCTGACCCCTGCCCCTAACCTGGAGGAGGCGACCTGGCTGGCTGCTGGAGGAGGTGACCTGGCTGGCTGCTGGAGGAGGTGACCTGGCTGGCTCCTGCCCCTAACCTGGAGGAGGTGACCTGGCTGGCCCCTGCCCCCAACCAGGAGGTGGCGACCTGGCTGGCAGCTGGATGAGGTGACCTGGCTGGCAGCTGGAGGAGGTGTCCTGGCTGGCTTCTGCCCCTAACCTGGAGGAGGCGACCTGGCTGGCTGCTGGAGGAGCTGACCTGACTGGATGCTGCCCCTAACCTGGAGGAGGCGAAGTGGCCGACTGCTGAAGGAGGTGACCTGGCCGGCTGCTGGAGGAGGTGACCTGGCCGGCTGCTGGAGGAGGTGACCTGGCTCGGTGCTGGAGGAGGTTACATGGCTGGCCCCTGCCCCTAACCTGGAGGAGGCGACATGGCTGGCTGCTGGAGGAGGTGACCTGGCTGGCTGCTGCCCCTAACCTGGAGGAGGCGACCTGGCTGGCAGCTGGAGGAGGTGACCTGGCTGGCCCCTGCCCCTGACCTGGGGGAAGCGACCTGGTTGGCTACTAGAGGAGGCGCAACCCTCTGCCACTGTCCTAGTGGAGGCGACCTGGCTGCGTGCTGGAGGAGGCGACCTGGCTGGCTGCTGGAGGAGGTGACCTGGCTGGCTCCTGCCCCTAACCCGGAGGAGGCGACCTGGCCGGCTGCTGAAGGAGGTGACCTGGGTGGCCCCTGCCCCTGACCTGGGGGAGGCGACCTGGCTGGCTACTAGAGGAGGCGCAACCCTCTGCCACTGTCTTAGTGGAGATGACCTGGCTGGGTGCTGGAGGAGGCGACCTGGCTGGCTGCTGGAGGAGGTGACCTGGCTGGCTCCTGCCCCTTACCTGGAGGAGGCGACCTGGCTGGCAGCTGGAGGAGGCGACCTGGGTGGCCCCTGCCCCTGACCTGGGGGAGGCGACCTGGCTGGCTACTAGAGGAGGCGCAACCCTCTGCCACTGTCCTAGTGGAGGCGACCTGACTGGGTGCTGGAGGAGGCGACCTGGCTGGGTGCTGGAGGAGGCGACCTGGCTGGGTGCTGGAGGAGGGTACCTGGCTGGCCCCTGCCCGTAACCTGGAGGAGGCGAGCTGTCCGGCTGCTGGAAGGGGCGCAACCCCCTGCCACTGTCCTAGTGGAGGCGACCTGGCTGGGTGCGGGAGGAGGCGACCTGGCTGGCTGCTGGAGGAGGTGACCTGGCTGGCTCCTGCCCCTAACCCGGAGGAGGCGACCTGGCCGGCTGCTGAAGGAGGTGACCTGGGTGGCCCCTGCCCCTGACCTGGGGGAGGCGACCTGGCTGGCTACTAGAGGAGGCGCAACCCTCTGCCACTGTCTTAGTGGAGATGACCTGGCTGGGTGCTGGAGGAGGCGACCTGGCTGGCTGCTGGAGGAGGTGACCTGGCTGGCTCCTGCCCCTTACCTGGAGGAGGCGACCTGGCTGGCAGCTGGAGGAGGCGACCTGGGTGGCCCCTGCCCCTGACCTGGGGGAGGCGACCTGGCTGGCTACTAGAGGAGGCGCAACCCTCTGCCACTGTCCTAGTGGAGGCGACCTGGCTGGGTGCTGGAGGAGGCGACCTGGCTGGGTGCTGGAGGAGGCGACATGGCTGGCTGCTGGAGGAGGGTACCTGGCTGGCCCCTGCCCCTGACCTGGGGGAGGCGACCTGGCTGGCTACTAGAGGAGGCGCAACCCTCTGCCTTTGTCCTAGTGGAGGCGACCTGGCTGGGTGCTGGAGGAGGCGACCTGGCTGGCTGCTGGAGGAGGTGACCTGGCTGGCTCCTGCCCCTAACCTGGAGGTGGCTGGCCCCTGCCCCTAACCTGGAGGAGGCGACATGGCTGGCTGCTGGAGGAGGTGATCTGGCTGGCCCCTGCCCGTAACCTGGAGGAGGTGACCTGGCCGGCTGCTGGAGGAGGTGACCTGGCTGGCCCCTGCCCCTATCCTGGAGGAGGCGACCTGGCTGGCAGCTGGATGAGGTGACCTGGCTGGCAGCTGGAGGAGGTGACCTGGCTGGCTTCTGCCCCTAACCTGGAGGAGGCGACCTGGCTGGCTGCTGGAGGAGGTGACCTTGCTGGCTGCTGCCCCTAACCTGGAGGAGGCGACCTGGCTGGCTACTAGAGGAGGCGCAACCCCCTGCCACTGTCCTAGTGGAGGCGACCTGGCTGGGTGCTGGAGGAGGCGACCTGGCTGGCTGCTGGAGGAGGTGACCTGGCTGGCCCCTGCCCCTAACCTGGGGGAGGTGAGCTGTCCGGCTGCTGGAAGGGGCGCAACCCCCTGCCATTGTCCTAGTGGAGGCGACCTGGCTGGGTGCAGGAGGAGGCGAACTGGCTGGCTGCTGGAGGAGGTGACCTGGCTGGCTCCTGCCCCTTACCTGGAGGAGGCGACCTGGCTGGCAGCTGGAGGAGGCGACCTGGGTGGCCCCTGCCCCTGACCTGGGGGAGGCGACCTGGCTGGCTACTAGAGGAGGCGCAACCCTCTGCCACTGTCCTAGTGGAGGCGACCTGGCTGGGTGCTGGAGGAGGCGACCTGGCTGGGTGCTGGAGGAGGTGACATGGCTGGCCCCTGCCCCTTACCTGGAGGAGGCGACATGGCTGGCTGCTGGAGGAGGGTACCTGGCTGGCCCCTGCCCGTAACCTGGAGGAGGCGAGCTGTCCGGCTGCTGGAAGGGGCGCAACCCCCTGCCACTGTCCTAGTGGAGGCGACCTGGCTGGGTGCGGGAGGAGGCGACCTGGCTGGCTGCTGGAGGAGGTGACCTGGCTGGCTCCTGCCCCTAACCTGGAGGTGGCTGGCCCCTGCCCCTAACCTGGAGGAGGCGACATGGCTCGCTGCTGGAGAAGGTGACCTGGCTGGCCCCTGCCCCTAACCTGGAGGAGGCGACATGGCTAGCTGCTGTAGGAGGTGACCTGGCTGGCCCCTGCCCGTAACCTGGAGGAAGCGACCTGGCTGGCTACTAGAGGAGGCGCAACCCTCTGCCTTGGTCCTAGTG
Source organism: Drosophila ananassae (assembly GCF_017639315.1). Lineage (NCBI taxonomy): Eukaryota > Metazoa > Arthropoda > Insecta > Diptera > Drosophilidae > Drosophila > Drosophila ananassae. The sequence goes on from NC_057931.1 coordinate 20,543,802, forward strand.
GAGACGACCTGGCTGGGTGCTGGAGGAGGCGACCTGGCTGGTAGCTGGAGGAGGTGACCTGGCTGGCCCCTGCCCCTGACCTTGGGGAGGCGACCTGGCTGGCTACTAGAGGAGGCGCAACCCTCTGCCACTGTCCTAGTGGAGGCGACCTGGCTGGGTGCTGGAGGAGGTGACCTGGCTGGCTTCTGCCCCTAACCTGGAGGAGGCGACCTGGCTGGCTGCTGGAGGAGGTGACCTTGCTGGCTGCTGGAGAAGGTGACCTGGCTGGCCCCTGCCCCTAACCTGGGGGAGGCGACCTGGCTGGCAGCTGGAGGAGGTGACCTGGCTGGCCCCTGCCCCTGACCTGGGGGAGGAGACCTGGCTGGCTACTAGAGGAGGCGCAACCCTCTGCCACTGAACCAGTGGAGGCGACCTGGCTGGGTGCTGGAGGAGGCGACCTGGCTGGCTGCTAGAGGAGGTGACCTGGCTGGCTCCTGCCCCTAACCTGGAGGAGGCGACCTGGCCGGCTGTTGGAGGAGGTGACCTGGCTGGGTGCTGGAGGAGGTGACATGGCTGGCCCCTGCCCCTAACCTGGAGGAGGCGACCTGGCTGGCTGCTGGAGGAGGTGACTCGGCTGGCTGCTGCCCCTAACCTGGAGGAGGCGACCTGGCTGGCAGCTGGAGGAGGTGACCTGGCTGGGTGCTGGAGGAGGTGACCTGGCTGGGCCCTGCCCCTAACCTGGGGGAGGCGACCTGGCTGGCAGCTGTAGGAGGTGACCTGGCTGGCCCCTGCCCCTGACCTGGGGGAGGTGAGCTGTCCGGCTGCTGGAAGGGGCGCAACCCCCTGCCATTGTCCTAGTGGAGGCGACCTGGCTGGGTGCTGGAGGAGGCGACCTGGCTGGTAGCTGGAGGAGGTGACCTGGCTGGCCCCTGCCCCTGACCTGGGGGAGGCGACCTGGCTGGCTACTAGAGGAGGCGCAACCCTCTGCCACTGTCCTAGTGGAGGCGACCTGGCTGGGTGCTGGAGGAGGCGACCTGGCTGGCTGCTGGAGAAGGTGACCTGGCTGGCCCCTGCCCCTAACCTGGGGGAGGCGACCTGGCTGGCAGCTGGAGGAGGTGACCTGGCTGGCCCCTGCCCCTGACCTGGGGGAGGAGACCTGGCTGGCTACTAGAGGAGGCGCAACCCTCTGCCACTGAACTAGTGGAGGCGACCTGGCTGGGTGCTGGAGGAGGCGACCTGGCTGGCTGCTAGAGGAGGTGACCTGGCTGGCTCCTGCCCCTAACCTGGAGGAGGCGACCTGGCCGGCTGTTGGAGGAGGTGACCTGGCTGGGTGCTGGAGGAGGTGACATGGCTGGCCCCTGCCCCTAACCTGGAGGAGGCGACCTGGCTGGCTGCTGGAGGAGGTGACTCGGCTGGCTGCTGCCCCTAACCTGGAGGAGGCGACCTGGCTGGCAGCTGGAGGAGGTGACCTGGCTGGGTGCTGGAGGAGGTGACCTGGCTGGGCCCTGCCCCTAACCTGGGGGAGGCGACCTGGCTGGCAGCTGGAGGAGGTGACCTGGCTGGCCCCTGCCCCTGACCTGGGGGAGGAGACCTGGCTGGCTACTAGAGGAGGCGCAACCCTCTGCCACTGTCCTAGTGGAGGCGACCTGGCTGGCTGCTGGAGGAGGTGACTTGGCTGGCCCCTGCCCCTAACCTGGTGGAGGCGACCTGGCCGGCTGCTGCAGTGGCTGGGTGCTGGAGGAGGTGACCTGGCTGGCCCCTGCCCCTAACCTGGAGTGACCTGGCTGGCTGCTGCAGGAGGCGCAAACCCCTGTCCATGTCCCTGACCGGGAGGAGGCGACCTGGCCGGCGACTGGAGGAGGCGACCTGGCTGGCTGCTGGAGGAGGCGACCTGGATGGCTGCTGGAGGAGGCGACCTGGATGGCTGCTGGAGGAGGCGACCTGGCTGGCTGCTGGAGGAGGTCACCTGGCTGGCTCCTGCCCCTTACCTGGAGGAGGTGACCTGGCCGGCTGCTGGAGGAGGTGACATTGCAGGCTGCTGCCCCTAACCTGAGGGAGGCGACCTGGCTGGCTACTAGAGGAGGCGAAACCCTCTGCCACTGTCCTAGTGGAGGCGACCTGGCTGGGTGCTGGAGGAGGCGACCTGGCTGGCTGCTGGAGGAGGTGACCTGGCTGGCCCCTGCCCCTAACCTGGGGGAGGCGAGCTGCCCGGCTGCTGGAAGGGGCGCAACCCCCTGCCACTGTCCTAGTGGAGGCGACCTGGCTGGGTGCGGGAGGAGGCGACCTGGCTGGCTGCTGGAGGAGGTGACCTGGCTGGCTCCTGCCCCTAACCTGAGGAGGCGACCTGGCTGGCAGCTGGAGGAGGTGACCTGGCTGGCCCCTGCCCCTGACCTGGGGGAGGCGACCTGGCTGGCTACTAGAGGAGGCGCAACCCTCTGTCACTGTCCTAGTGGAGGCGACCTGGCTGGGTGCTGGAGGAGGCGACCTGGCTGGCTGCTGGAGAAGGTGACCTGGCTGGCCCCTGCCCCTAACCTGGGGGAGGCGACCTGGCTGGCAGCTGGAGGAGGTGACCTGGCTGGCCCCTGCCCCTGACCTGGGGGAGGAGACCTGGCTGGCTACTAGAGGAGGCGCAACCCTCTGCCACTGAACTAGTGGAGACGACCTGGCTGGGTGCTGGAGGAGGCGACCTGGCTGGCTGCAGGAGGAGGTGACCTGGCTGGCTCCTGCCCCTAACCTGGAGGAGGCGACCTGGCCGGCTGTTGGAGGAGGTGACCTGGCTGGGTGCTGGAGGAGGTGACATGGCTGGCCCCTGCCCCTAACCTGGAGGAGACGACCTGGCTGGCTGCTGCCCCTAACCTGGAGGAGGCGACCTGGCTGGCAGCTGGAGGAGGTGACCTGCCTGGGTGCTGGAGGAGGTGACCTGGCTGGGTGCTGGAGGAGGTGACCTGGCTGGGCCCTGCCCCTAACCTGGGGGAGGCGACCTGGCTGGCAGCTGGAGGAGGTGACCTGGCTGGCTCCTGCCCCTGACCTGGGGGAGGAGACCTGGCTGGCTACTAGAGGAGGCGCAACCCTCTGCCACTGTCCTAGTGGAGGCGACCTGGCTGGGTGCTGGAGGAGGCGACCTTGCTGGCTGCTGGAGGAGGTGACCTGGCTGGCCCCTGCCCCTAACCTGGTGGAGACGACCTGGCCGGCTGCTGGAGTGGCTGGGTGCTGGAGGAGGTGACCTGGCTGGCCCCTGCCCCTAACCTGGAGTGACCTGGCTGGCTGCTGCAGGAGGCGCAAACCCCTGTCCATGTCCCCGACCGGGAGGAGGCGACCTGGCCGGCGACTGGAGGCGGCGACCTGGCTGGCTGCTGGAGGAGGTGACCTTGCTGGCCCCTGCCCCTAACCTGGGGGAGGCGAGCTGCCCGGCTGCTGGAAGGGGCGCAACCCCCTGCCACTGTCCTAGTGGAGGCGACCTGGCTGGGTGCGGGAGGAGGCGACCTGGCTGGCTGCTGGAGGAGGTGACCTGGCTGGCTCCTGCCCCTAACCTGGAGGAGGCGACCTGGCTGGCAGCTGGAGGAGGTGACCTGGCTGGCCCCTGCCCCTGACCTGGGGGAGGCGACCTGGCTGGCTACTAGAGGAGGCGCAACCCTCAGTCACTGTCCTAGTGGAGGCGACCTGGCTGGGTGCTGGAGGAGGCGACCTGGCTGGCTGCTGGAGAAGGTGACCTGGCTGGCCCCTGCCCCTAACCTGGGGGAGGCGACCTGGCTGGCAGCTGGAGGAGGTGACCTGGCTGGCCCCTGCCCCTGACCTGGGGGAGGAGACCTGGCTGGCTACTAGAGGAGGCGCAACCCTCTGCCACTGAACTAGTGGAGACGACCTGGCTGGGTGCTGGAGGAGGCGACCTGGCTGGCAGCTGGAGGAGGTGACCTGGCTGGCTCCTGCCCCTAACCTGGAGGAGGCGACCTGGCCGGCTGTTGGAGGAGGTGACCTGGCTGGGTGCTGGAGGAGGTGACATGGCTGGCCCCTGCCCCTAACCTGGCGGAGGCGACCTGGCTGGCTGCTGCCCCTAACCTGGAGGAGGCGACCTGGCTGGCAGCTGGAGGAGGTGACCTGGCTGGCCCCTGCCCCTGACCTGGGGGAGAAGACCTGGCTGGCTACTAGAGGAGGCGCAACCCTCTGCCACTGTCCTAGTGGAGGCGACCTGGCTGGGTGCTGGAGGAGGCGACCTTGCTGGCTGCTGGAGGAGGTGACCTGGCTGGCCCCTGCCCCTAACCTGGTGGAGACGACCTGGCCGACTGCTGGAGTGGCTGGGTGCTGGAGGAGGTGACCTGGCTGGCCCCTGCCCCTAACCTGGAGTGACCTGGCTGGCTGCTGCAGGAGGCGCAAACCCCTGTCCATGTCCCCGACCGGGAGGAGGCGACCTGGCCGGCGACTGGAGGAGGCGACCTGGCCGGCTGCTGGAGGAGGCGACTTGGATGGCTGCTGGAGGAGGCGACCTGGATGGCTGCTGGAGGAGGCGACCTGGCGGGCTGCTGGAAGAGGTGACCTGGCTGGCTCCTGCCCCTTACCTGGAGGAGGTGACCTGGCCGGCTGCTGGAGGAGGTGACCTGGCTGGCCCCTGCCCCTAACCTGGAGGAGGCGACCGGCTGGGTGCTGGAGGAGGTGACATGGCTGGCCCCTGCCCCTAACCTGGAGGAGGCGACCTGGCTATCTGCTGGAGGAGGTGACCTGGCTGGCTGCTGCCCCTAACCTGGAGGAGGCGACCTGGCTGGGTGCTGGAGGAGGTGACCTAGCTGGGCCCTGCCCCTAACCTGGAGGAGGCGACCTGGCCGGCTGCTGGAGGAGGTGACCTGGCTGGCAGCTGGAGGAGGTGACCTGGCTGGCTTCTGCCCCTAACCAGGAGGAGGCGACCTGGCTGGCAGCTGGAGGAGGTGACCTGGGGGAGGCGACCTGGCTGGCTACTAGAGGAGGCGCAACCCTCTGCCACTGTCCAAGTGTAGGCGACCTGGCTGGGTGCGGGAGGAGGCGACCTGGCTGGCTGCTGGAGGAGGCGACCTGGCTGGCAGCTGGAGTGGATGGGTGCGGGAGTGCTGGAGGAGGTGACCTGGCTGGCCCCTGCCCCTAACCTGGAGTGACCTGGCTGGCTGCTGCAGGAGGCGAACACCCCAGCCCATGTCCCTGACCGGGAGGAGGCGACCTGGCCTGCGACTGGAGGAGGCGACCTGGATGGCTGCTGAAGGAGGCGACCTGGCTGGCTGCTGGAGGAGGCGCAACCACCTGCCCCTGACCTGAAGAAGCCGACTTGGACGGCTGCTGAAGGAGGTGACCTGGCCGGCTGCTGCAGGAGGTGACCTGGCTGGCTGCTGGAGGAGGTGACCTGGCTGGCCCCTGCCCCTAACCTGGAGGAGGCGACCTGGCTGGGTGCTTGAGGAGGTGACCTGGCTGGGCCCTGCCCCTAACCTGGAGGAGGCGACCTGGCTGGCTGCTGGAGGAGCCGCAACCCTCTGCCACTATCCTATTGGAGGCGACCTGGCTGGGTGCTGGAGGAGGCGCAACCCTCTGCCACTGTCCTAGTGGAGGCGACCTGGCTGGGTGCTGCAGGAGGTGACCTGGCTGGCTGCTGCCCCTAACCTGGAGGAGGCGACCTGGCTGGCAGCTGGAGGAGGTGACCTGGCTGGGTGCTGGAGGAGGTGACCTGGCTGGGCCCTGCCCCTAATCTGGAGGAGGTGACCTGGCTGGCCCCTGCCCCTGACCTGGGGGAGGCGACCTGGCTGGCTACTAGGAGAGGCGCAACCCCCTGCCACTGTCCTAGTGTAGGCGACCTGGCTGGCTGCTGGAGGAGGCGACCTGGCTGGCAGCTGGAGTGGATGGGTGCTGGAGTGCTGGAGGAGGTGACCTGGCTGGCCCCTGCCCCTAACCTGGAGTGACCTGGGTGGCTGCTGCAGGAGGCGAACACCCCAGCCCATAACCCTGACCGGCAGGAAGCGACCTAGCCTGCGACTGGAGGAGGCGACCTGGCTGGCTGCTGGAGGAGGCGCAACCACCCTGCCCCTGACCTGGGGAAGGCGACCTGGCTGGCTACTAGAGGAGGCGCAACCCTCTGCCTCTGTCCTAGTGGAGGCGACATGGCTGGCTGCTGGAGGAGGCGACCTGGCTGGCTGCTGGAGGAGGTGACCTGGCTGGCCCCTTCCCCTAACCTGGAGGAGGCGACCTGGATGGGTGCTGGAGGAGGTGACCTGGCTGGGCCCTGCCCCTAACCTGGAGGAGGCGACCTGGCTGGGTGCTGGAGGAGGCGCAACCCTCTGCCACTGTCCTAGTGGAGGCGACAAGGCTGGGTGCTGGAGGAGGCGACCTGGCTGGCTGCTGGAGGAGGTGACCTGGCTGGCTCCTGCCCCTAACCTGGAGGAGGTTACCTGACCGGCTGCTGGAGGAGGTGACATGGCTGACCTCTGCCCCTATCCTGGAGGAGGAGACCTGGCCGGCTGTTGGAGGAGGTGACCTGGCTGGCCACTTCCCCTAACCTGGAGGAGGCGACCTGGATGGGTGCTGGAGGAGGTGACCTGGCTGGGCCCTGCCCCTAACCTGGAGGAGGCGACCTGGCTGGCTGCTGGAGGAGGCGCAACCCTCTGCCACTGTCCTAGTGGAGGCGACCTGGCTGGATGCTGGAGGAGGCGACCTGGCTGGCTGCTGGAGGAGGTGACCTGGCTGGCTCCTGCCCCTAACCTGGAGGAGGCGACCTGGCTGGCAGCTGGAGGAGGTGACCTGGCTGGCCCCTGCCCCTGACCTGGGGGAGGCGACCTGGCTGGCTGCTGGAGGAGGTGACCTGGCTGGCTGCTGCCCCTAACCTGGAGGAGGCGACCTGGCTGGCAGCTGGAGGAGGTGACCTGGCTGGGTGCTGGAGGAGGTGACCTGGCTGGGCCCTGCCCCTAACCTGGAGGAGGCGACCTGGCTGGCAGCTGGAGGAGGTGACCTGGCCGGCTGTTGGAGGAGGTGACCTGGCTGGGTGCTGGAGGAGGTGACATGGCTGGCCCCTGCCCCTAACCTGGAGGAGGCGACCTGGCTGGCTGCTGGAGGAGGTGACCTGGCTGGCTGCTGCCCCTAACCTGGAGGAGGCGACCTGGCTGGCAGCTGGAGGAGGTGACCTGGCTGGGTGCTGGAGGAGGTGACCTGGCTGGGCCCTGCCCCTAACCTGGGGGAGGCGAGCTGTCCGGCTGCTGGAAGGGGCGCAACCCCCTGCCACTGTCCTAGTGGAGTCGACCTGGCTGGGTGCGGGAGGAGGCGACCTGGCTGGCTGCTGGAGGAGGTGACCTGGCTGGCTCCTGCCCCTAACCTGGAGGAGGCGACCTGGCTGGCAGCTGGAGGAGGTGACCTGGCCGGCCCCTGCCCCTGACCTGGGGGAGGCGACCTGGCTGGCTACTAGAGGAGGCGCAACCCTCTGTCACTGTCCTAGTGGAGGCGACCTGGCTGGGTGCTGGAGGAGGCGACCTGGCTGGCTGCTGGAGAAGGTGACCTGGCTGGCCCCTGCCCCTAACCTGGGGGAGGCGACCTGGCTGGCAGCTGGAGGAGGTGACCTGGCTGGCCCCTGCCCCTGACCTGGGGGAGGAGACCTGGCTGGCTACTAGAGGAGGCGCAACCCTCTGCCACTGAACTAGTGGAGACGACCTGGCTGGGTGCTGGAGGAGGCGACCTGGCTGGCTGCTGGAGGAGGTGACCTGGCTGGCTCCTGCCCCTAACCTGGAGGAGGCGAAGTGGCCGACTGCTGAAGGAGGTGACCTGGCCGGCTGCTGGAGGAGGTGACCTGGCCGGCTGCTGGAGGAGGTGACCTGCCTCGGTGCTGGAGGAGGTGACATGGCTGGCCCCTGCCCCTAACCTGGAGGAGGCGACATGGCTGGCTGCTGGAGGAGGTGACCTGGCTGGCTGCTGCCCCTAACCTGGAGGAGGCGACCTGGCTGGCAGCTGGAGGAGGTGACCTGGCTGGACCCTGCGCCTGACCTGGGGGAGGCGACCTGGTTGGCTACTAGAGGAGGCGCAACCCTCTGCCACTGTCCTAGTGGAGGCGACCTGGCTGGGTGCGGGAGGAGGCGACCTGGCTGGCTGCTGGAGGAGGTGACCTGGCTGGCTCCTGCCCCTTACCTGGAGGAGGCGACCTGGCTGGCAGCTGGAGGAGGCGACCTGGGTGGCCCCTGCCCCTGACCAGGGGGAGGCGACCTGGCTGGCTACTAGAGGAGGCGCAACCCTCTGCCACTGTCCTAGTGGAGATGACCTGGCTGGGTGCGGGAGGAGGCGACCTGGCTGGCTGCTGGAGGAGGTGACCTGGCTGGCTCCTGCCCCTTACCTGGAGGAGGCGACCTGGCTGGCAGCTGGAGGAGGCGACCTGGGTGGCCCCAGCCCCTGACCTGGGGGAGGCGACCTGGCTGGCTACTAGAGGAGGCGCAACCCTCTGCCACTGTCCTAGTGGAGGCGACGTGGCTGGGTGCTGGAGGAGGCGACCTGGCTGGGTGCTGGAGGAGGGTACCTGGCTGGCCCCTGCCCGTAACCTGGAGGAGGCGAGCTGTCCGGCTGCTGGAAGGGGCGCAACCCCCTGCCACTGTCCTAGTGGAGGCGACCTGGCTGGGTGCGGGAGGAGGCGACCTGGCTGGCTGCTGGAGGAGGTGACCTGGCTGGCTCCTGCCCCTAACCCGGAGGAGGCGACCTGGCCGGCTGCTGAAGGAGGTGACCTGGCTGGGTGCTGGAGGAGGTGACATGGCTGGCCCCTGCCCCTTACCTGGAGGAGGCGACATGGCTGGCTGCTGGAGGAGGGTACCTGGCTGGCCCCTGCCCCTGACCTGGGGGAGGCGACCTGGCTGGCTACTAGAGGAGGCGCAACCCTCTGCCTTTGTCCTAGTGGAGGCGACCTGGCTGGGTGCTGGAGGAGGCGACCTGGCTGGCTGCTGGAGGAGGTGACCTGGCTGGCTCCTGCCCCTAACCTGGAGGTGGCTGGCCCCTGCCCCTAACCTGGAGGAGGCGACATGGCTCGCTGCTGGAGGAGGTGACCTGGCTGGCCCCTGCCCCTAACCTGGAGGAGGCGACATGGCTGGCTGCTGGAGGAGGTGATCTGGCTGGCCCCTGCCCGTAACCTGGAGGAGGCGACCTGGCTGGCTACTAGAGGAGGCGCAACCCTCTGTCTTGGTCCTAGTGGAGACGACCTGGCTGGGTGCTGGAGGAGGCGACCTAGCTGGCTGCTGGAGGAGGTGACCTGGCTGGCTCCTGCCCCTAACCTGGAGGAGGTGACCTGGCCGGCTGCTGGAGGAGGTGACCTGGCTGGCCCCTGCCCCTATCCTGGAGGAGGCGACCTGGCTGGCAGCTGGATGAGGTGACCTGGCTGGCAGCTGGAGGAGGTGACCTGGCTGGCTTCTGCCCCTAACCTGGAGGAGGCGACCTGGCTGGCTGCTGGAGGAGGTGACCTTGCTGGCTGCTGCCCCTAACCTGGAGGAGGCGACCTGGCTGGCTACTAGAGGAGGCGCAACCCCCTGCCTCTGTCCTAGTGGAGGCGACCTGGCTGGGTGCTGGAGGAGGCGACCTGGCTGGCTGCTGGAGGAGGTGACCTGGCTGGCCCCTGCCCCTAACCTGGAGTGACCTGGGTGGCTGCTGCAGGAGGCGCAAACCCCTGTCCATGTCCCTGACCGGGAGGAAGCGACCTGGCCGGCGACTGGAGGAGGCGACCTGGCTGGCTGCTGGAGGAGGCGACCTGGGTGGCTGCTGGAGGAGGCGACCTGGATGGCTGCTGGAGGAGGCGACCTGGCTGGCTGCTGGAGGAGGTGACCTGGCTGGCTCCTGCCCCTTACCTGGAGGAGGTGACCTGGCCGGCTGCTGGAGGAGGTGACATTGCAGGCTGCTGCCCCTAACCTGAGGGAGGCGACCTGGCTGGCTACTAGAGGAGGCGAAACCCCCTGCCACTGTCCTAGTGGAGGCGACCTGGCTGGGTGCTGGAGGAGGCGACCTGGCTGGCTGCTGGAGGAGGTGACCTGGCTGGCCCCTGCCCCTAACCTGGGGGAGGCGAGCTGCCCGGCTGCTGGAAGGGGCGCAACCCGCTGCCACTGTCCTAGTGGAGGCGACCTGGCTGGGTGCTGGAGGAGGCGACCTAGCTGGCTGCTGGAGGAGGCGACCTGGCCGGCGACTGGAGGAGGCGACCTGGCCGGCTGCTGGAGGAGGCGACCTGGATGGCTGCTGGAGGAGGCGACCTGGATGGCTGCTGGAGGAGGCGACCTGGCTGGCTGCTGGAGGAGGTGACCTGGCTGGCTCCTGCCCCTTACCTGGAGGAGGTGACCTGGCCGGCTGCTGGAGGAGGTGACCTGGCTGGCCCCTGCTTCTAACCTGGAGGAGGCGACCTGGCTGGCAGCTGGATGAGGTGGCTGGCTGCTGGAGGAGGCGACCTGGGTGGCTGCTGGAGGAGGCGACCTGGATGGCTGCTGGAGGAGGCGACCTGGCTGGCTGCTGGAGGAGGTGACCTGGCTGGCTCCTGCCCCTTACCTGGAGGAGGTGACCTGGCCGGCTGCTGGAGGAGGTGACATTGCAGGCTGCTGCCCCTAACCTGAGGGAGGCGACCTGGCTGGCTACTAGAGGAGGCGAAACCCCCTGCCACTGTCCTAGTGGAGGCGACCTGGCTGGATGCTGGAGGAGGCGACCTGGCTGGCTGCTGGAGGAGGTGACCTGGCTGGCCCCTGCCCCTATCCTGGGGGAGGCGAGCTGCCCGGCTGCTGGAAGGGGCGCAACCCCCTGCCACTGTCCTAGTGGAGGCGACCTGGCTGGGTGCGGGAGGAGGCGACCTGGCTGGCTGCTGGAGGAGGTGACCTGGCTGGCTCCTGTCCCTAACCTGGAGGAGGCGACCTGGCTGGCAGCTGGAGGAGGTGACCTGGCTGGCCCCTGCCCCTGACCTGGGGGAGGCGACCTGGCTGGCTACTAGAGGAGGCGCAACCCTCTGTCACTGTCCTAGTGGAGGCGACCTGGCTGGGTGCTGGAGGAGGCGACCTGGCTGGCTGCTGGAGAAGGTGACCTGGCTGGCCCCTGCCCCTAACCTGGGGGAGGCGACCTGGCTGGCAGCTGGAGGAGGTGACCTGGCTGGCCCCTGCCCCTGACCTGGGGGAGGAGACCTGGCTGGCTACTAGAGGAGGCGCAACCCTCTGCCACTGAACTAGTGGAGACGACCTGGCTGGGTGCTGGAGGAGGCGACCTGGCTGGCTGCTGGAGGAGGTGACCTGGCTGGCTCCTGCCCCTAACCTGGAGGAGGCGACCTGGCCGGCTGTTGGAGGAGGTGACCTGGCTGGGTGCTGGAGGAGGTGACATGGCTGGCCCCTGCCCCTAACCTTGAGGAGGCGACCTGGCTGGCTGCTGCCCCTAACCTGGAGGAGGCGACCTGGCTGGCAGCTGGAGGAGGTGACCTGGCTGGGTGCTGGAGGAGGTGACCTGGCTGGGCCCTGCCCCTAACCTGGGGGAGGCGACCTGGCTGGCAGCTGGAGGAGGTGACCTGGCTGGCCCCTGCCCCTGACCTGGGGGAGGAGACCTGGCTGGCTGCGGGAGGAGGCGACCTGGCTGGCTGCTGGAGGAGGTGACCTGGCTGGCTCCTGTCCCTAACCTGGAGGAGGCGACCTGGCTGGCAGCTGGAGGAGGTGACCTGGCTGGCTCCTGCCCCTAACCTGGAGGAGGCGACCTGGCCGGCTGTTGGAGGAGGTGACCTGGCTGGGTGCTGGAGGAGGTGACCTGGCTGGCCCCTGCCCCTAACCTGGTGGAGACGACCTGGCCGGCTGCTGGAGTGGCTGGGTGCTGGAGGAGGTGACCTGGCTGGCCCCTGCCCCTAACCTGGAGTGACTTGGCTGGCTGCTGCAGGAGGCGCAAACCCCTGTCCATGTCCCCGACCGGGAGGAGGCGACCGGCCGGCGACTGGAGGAGGCGACCTGGCCGGCTGCTGGAGGAGGCGACCTGGATGGCTGCTGGAGGAGGCGACCTGGATGGCTGCTGGAGGAGGCGACCTGGCTGGCTGCTGGAGGAGGTGACCTGGCTGGCTCCTGCCCCTTACCTGGAGGAGGTGACCTGGCCGGCTGCTGGAGGAGGTGACCTGGCTGGCCCCTGCCTCTAACCTGGAGGAGGCGACCTGGCTGGCAGCTGGATGAGGTGGCTGGCTGTTGGAGGAGGCGACCTGGCGGGCTGCTGGAAGAGGTGACCTGGCTGGCTCCTGCCCCTTACCTGGAGGAGGTGACCTGGCCGGCTGCTGGAGGAGGTGACCTGGCTGGCCCTTGCCCCTAACATGGAGGAGGCGACCGGCTGGGTGCTGGAGGAGGTGACATGGCTGGCCCCTGCCCCTAACCTGGAGGAGGCGACCTGGCTATCTGCTGGAGGAGGTGACCTGGCTGGCTGCTGCCCCTAACCTGGAGGAGGCGACCTGGCTGGCAGCTGGAGGAGGTGACCTGGCTGGGCCCTGCCCCTAACCTGGAGGAGGCGACCTGGCCGGCTGCTGGAGGAGGTGACCTGGCTGGCAGCTGGAGGAGGTGACCTGGCTGGCTTCTGCCCCTAACCTGGAGGAGGCGACCTGGCTGGCAGCTGGAGGAGGTGACCTGGGGGAGGCGACCTGGCTGGCTACTAGAGGAGGCGCAACCCTCTGCCACTGTCCTAGTGTAGGCGACCTGGCTGGGTGCGGGAGGAGGCGACCTGGCTGGCTGCTGGAGGAGGCGACCTGGCTGGCAGCTGGAGTGGATGGGTGCTGGAGTGCTGGAGGAGGTGACCTGGCTGGCCCCTGCCCCTAACCTGGAGTGACCTGGCTGGCGGCTGCAGGAGGCGAACACCCCAGCCCATGTCCCTGACCGGGAGGAGGCGACCTGGCTGGCTGCTGGAGGAGGCGACCTGGACCCCTGCTGAAGGAGGCGACCTGGACGGCTGCTGGAGGAGGCGCAACCACCTGCCCCTAACCTGGAGGAGGCGACCTGGCTGGCTGCTGGAGGAGGTGACCTGGCCGGCTGCTGCCCCTAACCTGGAAGAGGCGACCTGGGTGGCAGCTGGAGGAGGTGACCTGGCTGGCTGCTGGAGGAGGTGACCTGGCTGGCCCCTGCCCCTAACCTGGAGGAGGCGACCTGGCTGGGTGCTGGAGGAGGTGACCTGGCTGGGCCCTGCCCCTAACCTGGAGGAGGCGACCTGGCTGGCTGCTGGAGGAGCCGCAACCCTCTGCCACTATCCTATTGGAGGCGACCTGGCTGGGTGCTGGAGGAGGCGCAACCATCTGCCACTGTCCTAGTGGAGGCGACCTGGCTGGGTGCTGCAGGAGGTGACCTGGCTGGCTGCTGCCCCTAACCTGGAGGAGGCGACCTGGCTGGCAGCTGGAGGAGGTGACCTGGCTGGGTGCTGGAGGAGGTGACCTGGCTGGGCCCTGCCCCTAATCTGGAGGAGGTGACCTGGCTGGCCCCTGCCCCTGACCTGGGGGAGGCGACCTGGCTGGCTACTAGGAGAGGCGCAACCCCCTGCCACTGTCCTAGTGTAGGCGACCTGGCTGGCTGCTGGAGGAGGCGACCTGGCTGGCAGCTGGAGTGGATGGGTGCTGGAGTGCTGGAGGAGGTGACCTGGCTGGCCCCTGCCCCTAACCTGGAGTGACCTGGCTGGCTGCTGCAGGAGGCGAACACCCCAGCCCATAACCCAGAGGAGGAGGCGACCTGGCTGGCTGCTGGAGGAGGTGACCTGGCTGGCTCCTGCCCCTAACCTGGAGGAGGTTACCTGGCCGGCTGCTGGAGGAGGTTACATGGCTGACCTCTGCCCCTATCCTGGAGGAGGAGACCTGGCCGGCTGTTGGAGGAGGTGACCTGGCTGGCCCCTTCCCCTAACCTGGAGGAGGCGACCTGGATGGGTGCTGGAGGAGGTGACCTGGCTGGCCCTGCCCCTAACCTGGAGGAGGCGACCTGGCTGGCTGCTGGAGGAGGCGCAACCCTCTGCCACTGTCCTAGTGGAGGCGACCTGGCTGGGTGCTAGAGGAGGCGACCTGGCTGGCTGCTGGAGAAGGTGACCTGGCTGGCCCCTGCCCCTAACCTGGGGGAGGCGACCTGGCTGGCAGCTGGAGGAGGTGACCTGGCTGGCCCCTGCCCCTGACCTGGGGGAGGAGACCTGGCTGGCTACTAGAGGAGGCGCAACCCTCTGCCACTGAACTAGTGGAGGCGACCTGGCTGGGTGCTGGAGGAGGCGACCTTGCTGGGTGCTGAAGGAGGCGACCTGGCTGGCTGCTGGAGGAGATGACCTGGCTGGCTCCTGCCCCTAACCTGGAGGAGGCGACCTGGCCGGCAGTTGGAGGAGGTGACCTGGCTGGGTGCTGGAGGAGGTGACATGGCTGGCCCCTGCCCCTAACCTGGAGGAGGCGACCTGGCTGGCTGCTGGAGGAGGTGACCTGGCTGGCTGCTGCCCCTAACCTGGAGGAGGCGACCTGGCTGGCAGCTGGAGGAGGTGACCTGGCTGGGTGCTGGAGGAGGTGACCTGGCTGGGCCCTGCCCCTAACCTGGGGAGGCGACATGGCTGGCTGCGTGAGGAGGTGACCTGGCTGGCCCCTGCCCGTAACCTGAAGGAGGCGAGCTGTCCGGCTGCTGGAAGGGGCGCAACCCCCTGCCACTGTCCTAGTGGAGGCGACCTGGCTGGGTGCGGGAGGAGGCGACCTGGCTGGCTGCTGGAGGAGGTGACCTGGCTGGCTCCTGCCCCTAACCTGGAGGAGGTGACCTGGCCGGCTGCTGGAGGAGGTGACATGGCTGACCTCTGCCCCTATCCTGGAGGAGGCGACATGGCTGGCTGCTGGAGGAGGTGACCTGGCTGGCCCCTGCCCGTAACCTGGAGGAGGCGATCTAGCTGGCTGCTGCAGGAGGTGACCTGGCTGGGTGCTGGAGGAGGTGACATGACTGGCCCCTGCCCCTAACCTGGAGGAGGCGACATGGCTGGCTGCGTGAGGAGGTGACCTGGCTGGGCCCTGCCCCTAACCTGAAGGAGGCGACCTGGCTGGCTGCTGGAGGAGGCGCAACTATCTGCCACTGTCCTAGTGGAGGCGACCTGGCTGGGTGCTGGAGGAGGCGACCTGGCTGGCTGCTGGAGGAGGTGACCTGGCTGGCTCCTGCCCCTAACCTGGAGGAGGCGACCTGGCCGGCTGCTGGAGGAGGTGACATGGCTGGCCCCTGCCCCTAACCTGGAGGAGGCGACATGGCTGGCTGCTGGAGGAGGTGACCTGGCTGGCCCCTGCCCGTAACCTGGAGGAGGCGATCTAGCTGGCTGCTGCAGGAGGTGACCTGGCTGGCCCCTGCCCCTGCCCCTGACCTGGGGGAGGCGACCTGGCTGGCTACTAGAGGAGGCGGAACCTTCTGCCTCTGTCCTAGTGGAGGCGACCTGGCTGGGTGCGGGAGGAGGCGACCTGGCTGGCTGCTGGAGGAGGTGACCTGGCTGGCGCCTGCCCCTAACCTGGAGGAGGCGACCTGGCCGGCTGCTGGAGGAGGTGACATGGCTGGCCCCTGCCCCTAACCTGGAGTGACCTGGCTGGCTGCTGCAGGAGGCGAACACCCCAGCTCATAACCCTGACCGGGAGGAGGCGACCTGGCCTGCGACTGGAGGAGGCGACCTGGCTGGCTGCTGGAGGTGGCGCAACCACCCTGCCCCTGACCTGGGGAAGGCGACCTGGCTGGCTACTAGAGGAGGCGCAACCCTCTGCCTCTGTCCTAGTGGAGGCGACATGGCTGGGTGCTGGAGGAGGCGACCTGGCTGTCTGCTGGAGGAGGTGACCTGGCTGGCCGCTGGAGGAGGTGACCTGGCTGGCCCCTGCCCCTAACCTGGAGGAGGCGACCTGGATGGGTGCTGGAGGAGGTGACTTGGCTGGGCCCTGCCCCTAACCTGGAAGAGGCGACCTGGCTGGCTGCTGGAGGAGGCGCAACCCTCTGCCACTGTCCTAGTGGAGGCGACCAGGCTGGGTGCTGGAGGAGGCGACCTGGCTGGCTGCTGGAGGAGGTGACCTGGCTGGCTCCTGCCCCTAACCTGGAGGAGGCGACCTGGCCGGCTGCTGGAGGAGGTGACATGGCTGGCCCCTGCCCCTAACCTGGAGGAGGTGACATGGCTGGCTGCTGGAGGAGGTGACCTGGCTGGCCCCTGCCCGTAACCTGGAGGAGGTGACCTGGCTGGGCCCTGCCCCTAACCTGAAGGAGGCGACCTGGCTGGCTGCTGGAGGAGGCGCAACTATCTGCCACTGTCCTAGTGGAGGCGACCTGGCTGGGTGCTGGAGGAGGCGACCTGGCTGGCTGCTGGAGGAGGTGACCTGGCTGGCTCCTGCCCCTAACCTGGAGGAGGCGACCTGGCCGGCTGCTGGAGGAGGTGACATGGCTGGCCCCTGCCCCTAACCTGGAGGAGGCGACATGGCTGGCTGCTGGAGGAGGTGACCTGGCTGGCCCCTTCCCGTAACCTGGAGGAGGCGATCAAGCTGGCTGCTGCAGGAGGTGACCTGGCTGGCCCCTGCCCCTGCCCCTGACCTGGGGGAGGCGACCTGGCTGGCTACTAGAGGAGGCGGAACCTTCTGCCTCTGTCCTAGTGGAGGCGACCTGGCTGGGTGCTGGAGGAGGCGACCTGGCTGGCTGCTGGAGGAGGTGACCTGGCTGGCTCCTGCCCCTAACCTGGAGGAGGCGACATGGCTGGCTGCTGGAGGAGGTGACCTGGCTGGCCCCTGCCCCTAACCTGGAGTGACCTGGCTGGCTGCTGCAGGAGGCGAACACCCCAGCTCATAACCTTGACCGGGAGGAGGCGACCTGGCCTGCGACTGGAGGAGGCGACCTGGCTGGCTGCTGGAGGTGGCGCAACCACCCTGCCCCTGACCTGGGGAAGGCGACCTGGCTGGCTACTAGAGGAGGCGCAACCCTCTGCCTCTGTCCTAGTGGAGGCGACATGGCTGGGTGCTGGAGGAGGCGACCTGGCTGGCTGCTGGAGGAGGTGACCTGGCTGGCCGCTGGAGGAGGTGACCTGGCTGGCCCCTGCCCCTAACCTGGAGGAGGCGACCTGGATGGGTGCTGGAGGAGGTGACCTGGCTGGGCCCTGCCCCTAACCTGGAGGAGGCGACCTGGCTGTCTGCTGGAGGAGGCGCAACCCTCTGCCACTGTCCTAGTGGAGGCGACCAGGCTGGGTGCTGGAGGAGGCGACCTGGCTGGCTGCTGGAGGAGGTGACCTGGCTGGCTCCTGCCCCTAACCTGGAGGAGGCGACCTGGCCGGCTGCTGGAGGAGGTGACATGGCTGGCCCCTGCCCCTAACCTGGAGGAGGTGACATGGCTAGCTGCTGGAGGAGGTGACCTGGCTGGCCCCTGCCCGTAACCTGGAGGAGGTGACCTGGCTGGGCCCTGCCCCTAACCTGGAGGAGGCGACCTGGCTGGCTGCTGGAGGAGGCGCAACTATCTGCCACTGTCCTAGTGGAGGCGACCTGGCTGGGTGCTGGAGGAGGCGACCTGGCTGGCTGCTGGAGGAGGTGACCTGGCTGGCTCCTGCCCCTAACCTGGAGGAGGCGACCTGGCCGGCTGCTGGAGGAGGTGACATGGCTGGCCCCTGCCCCTAACCTGGAGGAGGCGACATGGCTGGCTGCTGGAGGAGGTGACCTGGCTGGCCCCTTCCCGTAACCTGGAGGAGGCGATCAAGCTGGCTGCTGCAGGAGGTGACCTGGCTGGCCCCTGCCCCTGCCCCTGACCTGGGGGAGGCGACCTGGCTGGCTACTAGAGGAGGCGGAACCTTCTGCCTCTGTCCTAGTGGAGGCGACCTGGCTGGGTGCTGGAGGAGGCGACCTGGCTGGCTGCTGGAGGAGGTGACCTGACTGGCTCCTGCCCCTAAACTGGAGGAGGCGACATGGCTGGCTGCTGGAGGAGGTGACCTGGCTGGCCCCTGCCCCTAACCTGGAGTGACCTGGCTGGCTGCTGCAGGAGGCGAACACCCCAGCTCATAACCCTGACCGGGAGGAGGCGACCTGGCCTGCGACTGGAGGAGGCGACCTGGCTGGCTGCTGGAGGTGGCGCAACCACCCTGCCCCTGACCTGGCGAAGGCGACCTGGCTGGCTACTAGAGGAGGCGCAACCCTCTGCCTCTGTCCTAGTGGAGGCGACATGGCTGGGTGCTGGAGGAGGCGACCTGGCTGGCTGCTGGAGGAGGTGACCTGGCTGGCCGCCCCTAACCTGGAGGAGGCGACCTGGCCGGCTGCTGGAGGAGGTGACATGGCTGGCCCCTGCCCCTAACCTGGAGGAGGTGACATGGCTGGCTGCTGGAGGAGGTGACCTGGCTGGCCCCTGCCCGTAACCTGGAGGAGGTGACCTGGCTGGGCCCTGCCCCTAACCTGGAGGAGGCGACCTGGCTGGCTGCTGGAGGAGGCGCAACTATCTGCCACTGTCCTAGTGGAGGCGACCTGGCTGGGTGCTGGAGGAGGCGACCTGGCTGGCTGCTGGAGGAGGTGACCTGGCTGGCTCCTGCCCCTAACCTGGAGGAGGCGACCTGGCCGGCTGCTGGAGGAGGTGACATGGCTGGCCCCTGCCCCTAACCTGGAGGAGGCGACATGGCTGGCTGCTGGAGGAGGTGACCTGGCTGGCCCCTTCCCGTAACCTGGAGGAGGCGATCAAGCTGGCTGCTGCAGGAGGTGACCTGGCTGGCTCCTGCCCCTGCCCCTGACCTGGGGGAGGCGACCTGGCTGGCTACTAGAGGAGGCGGAACCTTCTGCCTCTGTCCTAGTGGAGGCGACCTGGCTGGGTGCTGGAGGAGGCGACCTGGCTGGCTGCTGGAGGAGGTGACCTGGCTGGCTCCTGCCCCTAACCTGGAGGAGGCGACATGGCTGGCTGCTGGAGGAGGTGACCTGGCTGGCCCCTGCCCCTAACCTGGAGTGACCTGGCTGGCTGCTGCAGGAGGCGAACACCCCAGCTCATAACCCTGACCGGGAGGAGGCGACCTGGCCTGCGACTGGAGGAGGCGACCTGGCTGGCTGCTGGAGGTGGCGCAACCACCCTGCCCCTGACCTGGGGAAGGCGACCTGGCTGGCTACTAGAGGAGGCGCAACCCTCTGCCTCTGTCCTAGTGGAGGCGACATGGCTGGGTGCTGGAGGAGGCGACCTGGCTGGCTGCTGGAGGAGGTGACCTGGCTGGCCGCTGGAGGAGGTGACCTGGCTGGCCCCTGCCCCTAACCTGGAGGAGGCGACCTGGATGGGTGCTGGAGGAGGTGACCTGGCTGGGCCCTGCCCCTAACCTGGAGGAGGCGACCTGGCTGTCTGCTGGAGGAGGCGCAACCCTCTGCCACTGTCCTAGTGGAGGCGACCAGGCTGGGTGCTGGAGGAGGCGACCTGGCTGGCTGCTGGAGGAGGTGACCTGGCTGGCTCCTGCCCCTAACCTGGAGGAGGCGACCTGGCCGGCTGCTGGAGGAGGTGACATGGCTGGCCCCTGCCCCTAACCTGGAGGAGGTGACATGGCTAGCTGCTGGAGGAGGTGACCTGGCTGGCCCCTGCCCGTAACCTGGAGGAGGTGACCTGGCTGGGCCCTGCCCCTAACCTGGAGGAGGCGACCTGGCTGGGTGCTGGAGGAGGCGCAACTATCTGCCACTGTCCTAGTGGAGGCGACCTGGCTGGGTGCTGGAGGAGGCGACCTGGCTGGCTGCTGGAGGAGGTGACCTGGCTGGCTCCTGCCCCTAACCTGGAGGAGGCGACCTGGCCGGCTGCTGGAGGAGGTGACATGGCTGGCCCCTGCCCCTAACCTGGAGGAGGCGACATGGCTGGCTGCTGGAGGAGGTGACCTGGCTGGCCCCTGCCCGTAACCTGGAGGAGGCGATCTAGATGGCTGCTGCAGGAGGTGACCTGGCTGGCCCCTGCCCCTGCCCCTGACCTGGGGGAGGCGACCTGGCTGGCTACTAGAGGAGGCGGAACCTTCTGCCTCAGTCCTAGTGGAGGCGACCTGGCTGGGTGCTGGAGGAGGCGACCTGGCCGGCTGCTGGAGGAGGTGACATGGCTGGCCCCTGCCCCTACCCTGGAGGAGGCGACATGGCTGGCTGCTGGAGGAGGTGACCTAGCTGGCCCCTGCCCGTAACCTGGAGGAGGCGATCTAGCTGGCTGCTGCAGGAGGTGACCTGGCTGGCCCCTGCCCCTGCCCCTGACCTGGGGGAGGCGACCTGGCTGGCTACTAGAGGAGGCGGAACCTTCTGCCTCTGTCATAGTGGAGGCGACCTGGCTGGGTGCTGGAGGAGACGACCTGGCTGGCTGCTGGAGGATGTGACCTGGCTGGCCGCTGGAGGAGGTGACCTGGCTGGCCCCTGCCCCTAACCTGGAGGAGGCGACCGGCTGGGTGCTGGAGGAGGTGACATGCCTGGCCCCTGCCCCTAACCTGGAGGAGGCGACCTGGCTGGCTGCTGGAGGAGGTGACCTGGCTGGCTGCTGCCCCTAACCTGGAGGAGGCGACCTGGCTGGCAGCTGGAGGAGGTGACCTGGCTGGGTGCTGGAAGAGGTGACCTGGCAGGGCACTGCCCCTAACCTGGAGGAGGCGACCTGGCCGGCTGCTGGAGGAGGTGACATAGCTGGCCCCTGCCCCTGACCTGCGGGAGGCGACCTGGCTGGCTGCTGGAGGAGGCGCAACCACCTGCCCCTGACCTAAAGGAGGCGACCTGGACGGCTGCTGGAGGAGATGAACTGGCTGGCTCCTGCCCCTAACCTGGAGGAGGCGACCTGGCTGGCAGCTGGAGGAGGTGACCTGGCTGGCCCCTGCCCCTAACCTGGAGGAGGCGACCTGGCTGGGTGCTGGAGGAGGTGACCTGGCTGGGCCCTGCCCCTAACCTGGAGGAGGCGACCTGGCCGGCTGCTGGAGGAGGTGATCTGGCTGACCCCTGCCCCTGACCTAGGGGAGGCGACCTGGCTGGCTACTAGAGGAGGCGCAACCCCCTGCCACTGTCCTAGTGGAGGCGACCTGGCTGGGTGCGGGAGGAGGCGACCTGGCTGGCTGCTGGAGGAGGCGACCTGGCTGGCTGCTGGAGGAGGTGACCTGGCTGGGCCCTGCCCCTAACCTGGAGGAGGCGACCTGGCCGGCTGCTGGAGGAGGTGATCTGGCTGGCCCCTGCCCCTGACCTAGGGGAGGCGACCTGGCTGGCTACTACAGGAGGCGCAACCCCCTGCCACTGTCCTAGTGGAGGCGACCTGGCTGGGTGCGGGAGGAGGCGACCTGGCTGGCTGCTGGAGAAGGTGACCTGGCTGGCTCCTGCCCCTAACCTGGAGGAGGCGACCTGGCTGGCAGCTGGAGGAGGTGACCTGGCTGGCCCTTGCCCCTGACCTGGGGGAGGCGACCTGGCTGGCTACTAGAGGAGGCGCAACCCTCTGCCACTGTCCTAGTGGAGGCGACCTGGCTGGGTGCTGGAGGAGGCGACCTGGCTGGCTGCTGGAGGAGGTGACCTGGCTGGCCCCTGCCCCTAACCTGGGGGAGGCGAGCTGGCCGGCTGCTGGAGGGGGCGCAACCCCCTGCCCTTGTCCTGGTGGAGGCGACCTGGCCGGCTGCTGGAGTGGCTGGATGCTGAAGTGCGGGAGGAGGTGACCTGGCTGGCCCCTGCCCCTAACCTGGAGTGACCTGGCTGGCAGGGGCAACCCCCTGCCCTTGACCTGGTGGAAGCGACCTGGCCGGCTGCTGGAGTGGCTGGATGCTGAAGTGCGGGAGGAGGTGCCCTGGCTGGCCCCTGCCCCTAGCCTGGAGTGACCTGGCTGGCTGCTGCAGGAGGCGCACACCCCAGCCCATGTCCCTGACCGGGAGGAGGCGACCTGGCCGGCGACTGGATGAGGCGACCTGGCTGGCTGCTGGAGGAGGCGACCTGGCTGGCTGCTGGAGGAGGCGACCTGGCTGGCTGCTGGAGGAGGCGACCTGGATGGCTGCTAGAGGAGGCGCAACCACCTGCCCCTGACCTGAAGGAGGCGACCTGGCCGGCTGCTGAGGAGGTGACCTGACTGGCCCCTGCCCCTGACCTGGGGGAGGCGACCTGGCTGGAAACTAGAGGAGACGCAACCCTCTGCCACTGTCCTAGTGGAGGCGACCTGGCTGGGTGCTGGAGGAGGCGACCTGGCTGGCAGCTGGAGGAGGTGACCTGGCTGGCCCCTGCCCCTAAGCTGGAGGAGGCGACCTGACCGGCTGCTAGAGGAGGTGACCTGGCTGGCCCCTGCCCCTGACCTGCGGGAGGCGACCTGGCTGGCTCCTAGAGGAGGCGCAACCCCCTGCCACTCTCCTAGTGGAGGTGACCTGGCTGGGTGCTGGAGGAGGCGACCTGGCTGGCTGCTGGAGGAGGCGACCTGGCTGGCCCCTGCCCCTAACTTGGAGGAGGCGACCTGGCTGGCTGCTGGAGGAGGCGCAACCACCTGCCCCTGACCTAAAGGAGGCGACCTGGACGGCTGTTGGAGGAGATGAACTGGCTGGCTCCTGCCCCTAACCTGGAGGAGGCGACCTGGCTGGCAGCTGGAGGAGGTGACCTGGCTGGCCCCTGCCCCTAACCTGGAGGAGGCGACCTGGCTGGGTGCTGGAGGAGGTGACCTGGCTGGGCCCTGCCCCTAACCTGGAGGAGGCGACCTGGCCGGCTGCTGGAGGAGGTGATCTGGCTGGCCCCTGCCCCTGACCTAGGGGAGGCGACCTGGCTGGCTACTACAGGAGGCGCAACCCCCTGCCACTGTCCTAGTGGAGGCGACCTGGCTGGGTGCGGGAGGAGGCGACCTGGCTGGCTGCTGGAGAAGGTGACCTGGCTGGCTCCTGCCCCTAACCTGGAGGAGGCGACCTGGCTGGCAGCTGGAGGAGGTGACCTGGCTGGCCCTTGCCCCTGACCTGGGGGAGGCGACCTGGCTGGCTACTAGAGGAGGCGCAACCCTCTGCCACTGTCCTAGTGGAGGCGACCTGGCTGGGTGCTGGAGGAGGCGACCTGGCTGGCTGCTGGAGGAGGTGACCTGGCTGGCCCCTGCCCCTAACCTGGGGG